>NC_056606.1:19375893-19675893 GCF_018340385.1 Cyprinus carpio | reverse complement strand
TATATCTTGCAATTGTGAGACATAAACTCAAAAACTGAATTGTGACAAACTCTGAGAAGTCTGAATTCTATATAAATTTGCATTTTAAAAAAAGCTTGTTTTTGCCTTTTTCCCACAATCTGCAACATTATTCTCACAATTGTTTTTTTTTTCTTTCTCTTGAATTTATATTTCTGTTCTTGCAATTGTGAAATAACAAATCAGAATTGAAAGAAATGTCAGAACTGTGAGATTAAAAGTTGCAATTACCTTTTTTATGTTTTCATTCCTTGATGGAAATAAGCTTCTATACTACAGTACATTCTAACTACATTAACATTTTGCATAGGGGTCTTCAACGGGGGATTTGTGAACTAGTAAGAGTCTGGCACCATGATTTCTATTTATGGTCATTCCCACAGTTTTCCAGTCTCTTTTTGATAACAACACAGGAGGACACTGACTGCAGTGTTCTTTCCATGATCACTCTGGATAACTGCTTCGGGCCTGTCTCTTTAAACTTAAATTTGTACCAGCAAAGCCCCGTGGAGTCAAGCAATCTTAAGGAGCTTCTTTCAAACCGAGTGTAACGTTTGATGACGCACAAATTCATGGACCATTGTGCTCACAATGTGTTCTGTTATAAACCTCCTTTTATTTCAAACTGTGCACTGCTTCATTTGTTTTAATTAACTTGTTTACAATTTGTGTGGCAGATTTTCCTGCTGCCTGAACTCTGAATGCAAAACAGCTGCTGCCCATAATGTGATGACATGATCATATTTCTCTTGTTCTATACCTTGAATTTCCAGAAACCATCTGCATTATGGTCATCAAAACCATAATGCAGTTCAATTATTGTGTGACAGACGGTGTCTGAAGTTTTTGTACAAATAATGAGCCGAAAACAAGTTCATTTGTTATATACTTGAAATGGAAAATCTGGACGAGTACGGTGAATCGGAATACATGCAGCCAGGTAATTTATGCATATAGAAAATTTGCATAGAATAGTATAGATATACTGCAGAAATAGTGTAGTATAGTTTATTGTTAGTATGTTATTTTTTCATTTGGGTTTGCGCAGTTAAATGATATTAGTTGAAAATGCATGCTTACACAGAAGAAGTATAACATGTTTGGCATCAGATGAGTGACTTCAGATGCATTCATTCTTCCTTTCTACACTATTTATATAGTTAAGGTAATATTAATGTTTTCTAAAGGTAATATTTGCATTAAAGTCCATTTTTGTTTTTGCTCTCGGCAGTTGGTAATAGAAACGAGTCTATCGTTGCAATTAAATCTCAGTTTTCCATGCTTTAAATGATGTAAACACAAGGGGGAAATGACTGAGATTTCAGTCAAATCTGAGAGTTTATGGCTGGCCAGATTTCCTCTCGTCTCTTCAGACTCTGTATACAAGCGCATTAGCATTATCAGTGCAATAGCTGCTTCTGGCAAGATCTCTGTTTGTCTCTTCCTTTCTGTGATTCATCCAGAAATCAGTCTAGACAGGACAAACGTCAGTTAAAGCAGACAGAGAAGCGTAATGGAAATAAATCTGATCATTTGTTGCAGCGCAGAATAAATCGTCTGTGTTTTAGAGAGTTTGTAAAGGGCAGATGCTTGTAAAAGCACTCGAACTGTATCCCGTGAACTTCTCTCTCAACTCGAGTACTTACTCTGCACAAATGTACCAGACTGCTAATTAAACCTTGGACAGATTGTGTGCAGATTAAGCGTGACCGCGAGGAAGTTGTTCGTTTAATTATTAAAGAACTACACAGTGTATCTTTACAGCGCCTCTTGCTGGTTTCATCCCTTCAGTTTGGACATCATTTGTTCAAGAAAATTGAAAATTGTTAATTTAATAATTTTGTATTATTAAATTTCGAAAAGGAATCAATATTTCACCATCTTCACAATAGCCTATTCAGGTTGTGGTCAACAAATACGGGTTCCAATAGCCAATTCTTAAAATATTACCTCCAATCGGTAGGCCTCAATACATTTATGTGATTATAGCCTTTGGAAAGTACAAAAAGCTGTCATTTCTAATATTAACTCTAAAGCACTGCATTAATATGAACCCATATTACAGTAGGTTTAGTATTAATATACTTGAAATTTGAATTGGTAACCAAGAAAATTCATGTAGTGTCAATCATATGTAGTAAATTACACATTACAATTGAGATAAAATCCACTTTTCTCATTCAAAACCTCTTACATCCAACATACATAGATTATAATACTGATTTTAAGTGAACTGAGAAACCTTCACAGGGAGGTTTCTTCACAAGACCTTATCTGTTCTCAATTAATAAAATAAATATGGCTGCTGGACTGAGAATGTTCACAGAGCTGAATCAAAGGTGAGTGGAATCTTGTGAAGAGAAGCAGAAGAATGGCTGTTTGTTCGAAAGGAGTAATCTTAGACTCATATGATGTGATCAACCAAAAAAAAAAAAAAAAATATCTGGAGGGGTCAAGATTACGTCTGAGTTATTAGATGCCCATTAGGCTAGATGCAAACACTTGTGATCCAACAGACGGGAACAATGGCTTCATTTTACCTCCGAATCAATCAGTCTTTTTCTGATTCACCAAACCAACAGTGAACAGCTAGATCATATGCCACATGGCTTTGAAATTAGTTCAGGCATAAAGGCCAATGTTGGGAAGATTTGTCTCAGGCCAGGAAAAATCGGTGATGCCCTTTGGCATTCTTGGATTTAGAACCAGTGTGACATAACCATTCTTCTTCTTAACCCTGTAAATTCTTACATATAAAATAATACTAAGAAAAATCACATATCAAATTCATGTATCAAATATGATGCAGTATAGATTTTATAGGCTTAATACATGAACGTGATTCAGTGGGTGACATTATAATGTCCATGCACCATTATTTAAAATGCATATATGCTAAAAATCATGTAGCTACTTTCTAAAGACATGTACTTAAAGGGATACTCCACCCGCTGTTTTCTTTTAAATCAAAGCTTAATACACGTAGAAACAGCGCATCCTTGTGGCGCGGATGACTTTTACGGGTTTGGAACACATGGGGGTAAGTGATTAATGACAAAATTTTCATTTTGGGGTGGAGTAACCCTTTAATGCCCTTGTCTTGAGGTCAACCGCTGTTTAACTTTAAATTCAGCATAATGCCTGTCATATCTTATAGCGCTCTGATTCGCATGCTTAGTACATCATCCTGTTTTGAAATTAAATACATCTTCTTTTCTGTGCAAGCATTTATGTGAAGCTACTCACCTAATATGTTTGTGCACAAAGTATATTAATGAGTATGTAAAACATTCAAAATACAGCAGCAGGCAAAACCAAGAAAAGCTAACTAACATAAGCTGCATTCTCTAAAATGGATGGTGAACAGCTCAGGAACCTGTTTTATGAGCTATGCAGACATTTTAATTATGCGGCTGAGAAAAAGTCACTCAGGTGATAGACTGTCTTTTTGTGTCTCTATATTGTATCGTCCACATCATTTTTCAATAATTTTTTTTTTTTTTTTTTTTTTTTTTTTTTAATGTAGTCATTTTAACACACAGGTGAGATGGAGGTCGCATATGCAAACAGGTAGAGATCATCAATACCACCATTACCTTTGTACCCTTAATTAAATGATTAAGAGTTGAGGAGGCCGTCTTTAGTTACTTGCTGCCTCCTGTTGGACAGGAAAGATCATTACAATCAGTTTTAGTCCTTTTCGCATTTGTAAATATATACAGCCTACCTTGGGTAAATACTTTCAATATTATGATCCCATGCGATTTATTTATAGGATATCTCTCTTGTTATTTATTTTTATTTTTTTTAGTTTGTTATTAATATCGTGAGGCTCAGTGTAATATTTGTGTCACCTGTAATATAGGCTAATTATCATGTCTACATTTAAAAAATAAATAAATAAATAAAAAAAATGTGATGAATCCACAACATCTAGTCGTATTAATGGCCTTAATAAAAGTTGAGGCCTATTTAAACGGGTTTTGTCAGGACGGGATCTTTCTTTCTTTCTTTGCCCTCGTTTATGCACTAAAAGTATTATTTAGATCTATTCATTCTAAAGATTTGTATTTAAAATCGACTGCTATAATCTCTGGAATGATTTGCACAAAATCTAATATCCAGTTACCACAAACGACTGTGATTGGTCCATTTTGTCTAGCGAGGAGAAAAGTTACAAGTAACACGTGGAAAAGCATAATTTAGGCCTATCGAACCTGTTCAATTATACACAAATTCTGTTCCACTACTCCGCACATTTCGTTGTCTTTTATACCCATTTCTGTGAAGAAGCCTGTGTCCGTCCTAGACTCGTGGTGTCCTCCTCTCCAGCAGGGGGAGCAGTGCTCCGTTCACAGTCCTGTGTGTGTTATCACAGAGGAAGAGAGCAGCGACGACAACAACAACAACAGCGTTTGGCAGCTGTGCAGTTATCGCCTAATGTGCGCTATCAAATTAACATTAAACATTATAAAATCACTTTGATTTATTTGTTTAGCATCAGGGCAACACGTTGGCTCTCTTAAACATCTTAATGGTGAGTGAGATGCTATGACAGCCTGATTATATTATAAAAGGAAGTTGTTTTTCTGTTGTAATGGAAGCTTTAATATGTTGAACCGCTGTCTCCTGCTCATCCAGGATGATCAGATCTAGACCATAAAACTCCTGAAGATATCAGACAAGCAGCAGTGAACTCTTCTCTGAGATCATGGCCCAACAGAGAGGAGTCAACAGCCTTCAGTTCAACCAAGACCAGAGTGAGTCTGAAGTGTAGTGTCCTTGGAAAACATCCTGCTGTTTAATTACTAATGCTGCTAGGCTGACTGATTGATTGTTTATTGTTTATATAATTTTAGAAAACTATTACCCTAAGTGCCCTATTGCATATAATATTGTCTCTTAGAGTTAACCACCTCTTTACCACTAATAATTGTTTATTAATAATGTGTGATTGACTGATGACCTTTTTTATTTTGACATCTAGACAACAAGTTGTTGTTGTTTTACTCTGTTCATTAGCTTTGAGTTTTTCCGTGTTATTTAGGTTGTTTCTGCTGTGCCATGGAAACAGGTGTTCGTATTTACAATGTGGAACCTTTAATGGAAAAGGGCCATTTAGGTAAGATAAGTCTGTGTTTTTCTTTTTAAGAGAAGAGTTGTCTGTGTTAATTGTGTTGATTTGATTGATTATAGATCACGAGCAGGTGGGCAGCATTGCTCTGTGTTCAATGCTTCATCGATCAAATCTCTTGGCTGTGGTGGGAGGCGGCGTCAACCCCAAATTCTCTGAAATCTCAGGTACACTGCGAGTCTAAAGTGCACTTATATACAGTACAGGTCAAAAGTTTGGAAACATTACTATTTTTAATGTTTTTGAAAGAAGTTTCTTCTGCTCATCAAGCCTGCATTTATTTGATCAAAAATACAGAAAAAAAATGTAATGTGATATATTATTACAATTTAAAATAATTGTTTTTAAATTTATTATACTTTAAATTATCATTTATTCCCCAGACTCAAGTCTCAAATTTAACAACCATTATCACATGATCCTTTAGAAATCATTCTATTATGATGATTCATTATCAAAGTTGGAAACAGTTCTGCTGCTTAATATTTTTTCAGAACATGTGATACTTTTTTAGGATACTTTGATGAATAAAAAAAACAAAAAAAAAAAAAAGCTATGTTTTTAAAATATAAATATTTTGTAATAACAATATACACTACTGGTCAGTAATTTGGGGTCAGTAATTTTTTTTTCTTTCTTTTTTTTTTTTTTTTAAATAAAATCAATAATTTTATTCAGCAAGGATGTGTGTTAAATTGATAAAAAGTGATAGTAAAGAAAATATATTATTAGAATATATATTATTAGAATTTTTTTTTTTATTCTGAATAAATGCAGTTCTTTTTAACCTTTTATTCATCAAATATATTAGACAGCAGAACTGTTTCCAACACTCATAATAAATCAGAATATTAGAATGATTTCTAAATGATCATGTGATAGACTGGATGTTACATGTGACACTGAAGGCTGGAGTAATGATGCTGAAAATTCAGCTTTGCATCACAGGAATAAATTATTTTTTTAAAGTATATTCAAATAAAAAAATATTATTTTAAGTTGTAATAATATTTCACAATATTACTGTTTTTTCTGTATTGTTGATCAAATAAATGCAGGCTTGATGAGCAGAAGAGACTTCTTTCAAAAACATTAAAAATAGTAATGTTTCCAAACTTTTGACCTGTACTGTACTTACAGTACACTTAAACTGCCCCCTTCAATTCAGACTTTAAATGAGCCATTCATTTTCCAATGTTTCATCTTATCTCTGGCAGTATTAATTTGGGATGATGCTCGGGAAGTGCGAGACCCTAAGGACAAATTAGTCCTTGAGTTCACATTCACCAAACCAGTGCTGGCTGTGCGCATGAGGCATGACAAGTAAGATACTCAGCCATAAGACAACAGTGCTTCATCTTTACACTTAAAAATTCTGGTCGTATTAATAATGTCTCATATTATATCTTTGTATGTGAAGATCATCATTGTCCTGAAAAACAGGATCTACGTGTATAGTTTTCCTGACAACCCAGTCAAGATGTTTGAGTTTGACACTCGAGATAACCCGAAAGGTACTGTGAGTAATGCTTGCAATTTCATATAGTTTCATCAGAAGGAGGCTTGTCTTGTTTTATGTATTTTTCATCACTGTGTTTTTTGCATTTGTAGGTTTGTGTGACCTGTGCCCTAGCTTGGAAAAGCAGTTGTTGGTTTTCCCTGGGCACAAATGTGGCAGCCTGCAGTTAGTGGTAAAATATTACAGTAGTGAATTAAATTTTGCTTATTAAAACTTGCAGTCATTTTTAAAATGAATTACCTGATTTTTTTTACCAAAAAATTACAATTTGCTCGATATGTAGTCAAAATGTAGAGGTAGAGGAGTTTGTTTCATCATCGGAACAGATTTGGAGAAATTTATCCTTAGTGAATTTATCAAATTTTATCATCAGTGAATGGGTGCCGTCAGAATGAGCGTTCAAACAGCTGTTAAAGACATCTCAATTATCCACAAGTAATCCACACAACTCCAGTCCAGCAATTAACATCTTATGATGTGAAAAGCTGCATGTTTATAATTAATACATCTGTCATTAAGATGTTTTTAACCTCAAACCATAGCTTCTGTCTAAAATATGAGTGCTTTATCCATAATATTGCTTTCTCCAGTAAAAATGTGGACTCTTATTCTGACGGCACCCATTTACTGCAGAGGATCCAATTGTAAGTCATGTAGTGCTAAATTTCTCCAAATCTGTTCCGGTGAAGAAACAAACTCATCTACATCTTGAAAGGCCTGAGGGTGAGTACATTTTCATCAGATTTTTTTTTGTGTGTGAACTATTCCTTTAACATATTTGTAATAACGCAACACTATGTAGTGTTATTATTTAACATCGTTCATGACTCTTTGACAGGACCTTTCCAACACCAAACCTGGCACATCATCTGCTCCTTTCACTATCAACGCCCACCAGAGTGAAATCGCCTGTCTGGCACTAAACCAGTCTGGCAGTGTGGTTGCGT
The DNA here is from genome assembly GCF_018340385.1 of Cyprinus carpio. Classification (NCBI taxonomy): domain Eukaryota; kingdom Metazoa; phylum Chordata; class Actinopteri; order Cypriniformes; family Cyprinidae; genus Cyprinus; species Cyprinus carpio. The sequence goes on along the minus strand of NC_056606.1, from coordinate 19,668,275 downwards.
CTGCGTCCAGAAAGGGCACGCTGATCCGTCTGTTTGACACTACAACACGAGACAAGCTAGTGGAACTACGAAGAGGAACCGACCCTGCTACGCTCTACTGGTATTGTATTTGAACTTCTTCTTTATCTAGATTCCAGCTCTGCTCACCTGGGACATTCTCTTAAATTCATGAGGTGCATCCTGGGATATTTTCTGAACAGTGTTGAAGGAGTTCTCATAGATACTGATCACCTGAATTCACTTCACTGTCTGATTAAACTATTAAAAAATAGTTTCACAAAGAAATTCATATGAAAACACTTTATTTATGTATATCACGTTTTTGTCAGCTGACCTACTAAGACATAAAATATTTATTTGAAATATCCCCTGTAAATGTAAGTTAAAATTTAAATAATTTAAATACAAATTTGCATGTTTATGGTTCTATTATGTCTGATAATGGTCACATGGCTTGCAAGAAAACAGATAAAATATTGATAATATCTTTTTTTAGAAAGTGTTTGTTTTAATTGTGCAATTATATATATATATATATATATATATATATATATATATATATATATATATATATATATATATATATATATATACAATTTTCAAATGTGTGTGTAGGGCTGCACAACTATTTCATTTAACAACATATTCAAAATTAAATTGCTATTTTTTCTTTTTGTTATATGTGATTTAATTTTACATTTGATTTAATTATTATTATTATTATTATTATTAGATTTTCATGAACCACATTTGTTAAACCCTGGTCTACAGAACTATTTTAAGTAACATTTACATTTAAGTAACAATTTCAGTAAATATTTCAGTAGAAGCCTTTAGATCAAAAGCAAACATCATCTGATTTGAGTATGTCCAAACTTCTTCAATGCATATTTTACAAATAAATGCATATTGCTGAGTTTTGTTGAAGAAAACCATACAGCTCCTATTCTGATGATAGATGAAATAAAATTGCATAATTCAATAATTAATGATGTGACATTTTTGTTGTTTACAGTATTAATTTCAGCCATGACTCATCCTTTCTGTGTGCATCGAGTGACAAGGGAACTGTGCACATATTTGCTCTGAAAGACACCAAACTGAACCGGCGTTCTGCGTAAGATTAATCATGTCGTTTTATTGCAGTTTCCGTTACATTCCAGGTGTTCTTTAGAAATATCCTATTGGTTGTCGTTAGTCACTTGGTTTTATGTTTGGTTTCTTGTCTTCTCTAGTTTGGCGCGAGTAGGAAAGGTGGGTCCGGTCATCGGGCAGTATGTGGACAGTCAGTGGTCTCTGGCTAATTTCACAGTGCCAGCTGAGTGCGCTTGCATCTGTGCCTTTGGGAAGAACACCTCCAAAAATGTCAACTCTGTTATTGGTATGTGGGCTTTATTTCAAGACATTGGAGTGAACCATTATTGATTTGTCAGTTTCTCATCACTTGTGTCTCTCTTTAAAGCCATATGTGTTGATGGGACATTCCACAAGTACGTCTTCACCCCTGATGGAAACTGCAACCGCGAGGCTTTCGACGTGTATCTGGACATTTGTGATGATGATGATTTCTGAAGTTGGAGATTGAGCTGTGACTCATGTAAAATAGTAGCCTCTTTAACAGCGAACTCTGCTGGTTGTTCCTGATGCTTATTTCTGTGAGATTATGTTACTGCCTTCCTTGTATAATCAAATGTACATAAAATCAGTCTGTGAGGAAATGTCTTATCTTATCACTCCACATACAGGAGTTTCAAAGTCTGTGATCGTTTACTTGTTCTTCAGAGATACTCAACCTTTGAACACTTTTGAATGATTTCTCATCATTCTTTGTCCTATTGGTGTCCTGTTACTCTTAAGGAACAAGGTTCCTCAACCTTTAAGAAACTGTATTTATGAATCAATACATCCTTTTGGGACTACATATATAAACAACATGGTTTTGGCTTTATGGTGTGTTTTATATAATAGATATAATAGATTCTAATATGATAAATCATAGACTTGATCTATAACAAATCAACCTTTGTATTTAATTTTACACTTATGTAAAGAGAAAATATGCTGACTAGGTTTGGATGCATTCTACAGTTCAAAAGTTTGCGGTCGGTAAGATGTTTTTGGAAGAAGTCTGTTATGCTCACCAAGGTTGCATTTGTTTGATAAAAAAAAAATGCAATAAAAATAATGTTGTGAAACATTATTACAATTTATTAGAACTTCATTTGAAATAAATATATTCTATTTTAAAATGTAATTTATTCCTGTGATGGCAAAACATGTCAATGTTGAAAACAGTTTCAAAATGTACAGGAAAAAATGAAACAGCTTCATATTTTTGTGGAAACATGATATAATCAGGATTTTTGACAGAGAAAGTTCAAACGAACTGCATATATTTGAAATGGAAATATTTTGTAACATTATATTTTGTGTCTCACTTTTGATCAATTTAATGCATCCCAAAAGTATTAATTTCTTTAACAAAAAAACAAAAAAAAACTCACCCCAAACATTTGAGTGTAATTGCAGGAAAATTAATATATCAGATGTTATATAGCTAGATTAGATAGATATTCATACCAAGGTAAATTTAAGGCATCCTGTAGCTTATACAACATAGAAAACACAAATACACACAATATGAGACATCAAATATTAAAAAAATTGATAATCAAGTATAAAGTAAATCTATAGATAATACTGTAATATGTACAAATAATAGGGATATATATTAACAGCACTGCATAGTTAATTAAATATTACATTTCACATTATATGCATTTCTGTATTTATATACATAACATTTTGTAAATATAATATTTGTAATATTAAATATTGTGAGATTAAAGTGCACAGGTCTACTTCTGTAATGAAGTGATGGATGTTTTATTTATTTATTTATTTTTATCTGATATAAACAACACGACAGAGATAGATAATACATGTTTGCATTCGCATTCATGTTCACAGACATAAACATGATGGGTGTTGAGTCCAGGGAGGGAGTGCGTGCGGCTCATTATTACACGCGGATGTGCTGAACTGTCCGTGACAACCATCCGAAACCACGCCACACGACCGAAAGAGCGCGTCCCGAGTCGATCAGAGGCGGTGGAGGTGTCGTGTCGGCTTGTTTTTGTTGTATGACAGCAGAAGGTTGTTGAGCCGTAGCTGGGATTTCTCCTCAGAAAGTGAGTTTTTGTCATGCTAGCATGCTAGCTAGTCTTCGCTAACACAGCAGAAGTGACAAGTGAAAAAATACTGAAACACTTTAAGACTTAAACGCTCTAAAATAATACAAATCTAAGATTTAAACGTTTTAAGAGTATAAACCGTGATTATTCATATAGCTAACGTGTAAATGTGTTCAAATTACGGTTATGTTTGTGCTAGCTTTAACTAGCTTTTCATAGCCTTAGCACAAAACCGATATGCTAAACTGATAATTTTAAAACATTACATGTGTTTGTTGAATATTATTTTAATTTATATTTATATATAGAAGTATTTTGAACTGAAATACTGACATTTTAAAAACTGACAAGTAATTTGCAGCTGATTAGCATAAATTGAAAGCTAATACTGACGTTTAACGTTGTATTGACAACACGTATCTTTTCATTGTAAATAAATGTGAAGGAATATATTTTTCATTAATGACACTCTTTAGATTTGACACTTTACCACATGACTTGACTTCGTGCAACCTTCCCTTTTCTACATGTTTATGTGTGTTTGGCAATCACAGCCACTGCATACTAAATAACTTAATTACATATTAAAGTGAGCTCACAAATGATCTTATCGTTTTTACTAGGCACAGTTTAGTCCTGAAGGATGGCTTCTCGTAAAAAGGTGCTTCTGAAGGTGATAATTCTCGGGGATTCTGGGTAAGTGTTGACTTTCTGATCTAATGATGCCTGACAGTGTTATTTAATTAGGTTCTTAGATCATACAGTAATCGCTCTTGTGTTTGTGTGCTGCAGGGTTGGGAAGACTTCTTTGATGAATCAGTATGTCAATAAGAAGTTCAGCAATCAGTATAAAGCCACCATCGGTGCAGACTTTCTTACCAAGGAGGTGATGGTGGATGACAGGCTGGTGACAATGCAGGTATGAGTCTTTAGATGTGGACCATTTCTATTTAGAATGTTATATATAAATATATACATCAGGGTCACCATCGTAAATTAAAGCTAAACCCATTAAACAAAGAAAGCAATGTAATTTAGTTGCCAAGACAGCATTTTTTTATTTTCAATTCAAGTACTAAAATAACTAAATAAATAAATAAAATAAAAGCAATATAGACATATTAAAAAGTAATAAAATTACTAAAACACACAAAATAACTAAAATTAAAACTTCAAAAATAAAGTCTAATTCACAATATATATATAAACTGTTATCAATGATAATAAAATAACACAAATAGCATTTATATTAAAAAAGTAATTATAAATAATTATGCATTATGCAGTAAGAAATATTTATATTTATTAATAATTATTTATTTTATTTTAGTTTTTTTTTTTTACCTGAGGTCCAACTACAATGTTAGTTGAGTCTTTTGAAAACTAATATTTTTTATATAATACATTTGAGTGTATTATTATTTCATGACCATGTGTCACCGTCCTGACAACCCTCAGAGTTTTTTGTTTGTTTGTTTATTTCTAATAATACAGCCCTTGAAATGCAAATGATGCAGCACTGTAATATTCTCATGGCCGTTTCAGATCTGGGACACGGCAGGACAGGAGCGTTTCCAGTCTTTGGGTGTGGCTTTTTACCGCGGGGCCGACTGCTGCGTGCTGGTGTATGACGTGACCGCACCGAACACCTTCAAAACCCTGGACAGCTGGAGGGATGAGTTCCTCATTCAGGCCAGCCCTCGAGACCCGGAGAACTTCCCCTTTGTAGTGCTCGGCAACAAAATCGACTTGGAGAACAGACAGGTCTGTCTTTACTCAGCCTCATAGAATTTCATGTTTACATTTTGACATCAAATTCTCAGAGGAAAACCCCCAGTTAATTTCTACATCTCATCTAAACACAGTCTTTTTCTGTTGTCTCATAATGATTGTTGTACATGTACAACATTTAGTTGAGGTTTTAGTAATTAAAATTGTGTTTTTGTTATTTTATTGTTTTTTTCCCCGCCTGAGGTCCACTTAAAATGTTACTTAAGTCACCTATAAATAATTTATCTTACGAATTATCATATTAGGTATTTTAATTTTTGTTTAATATTGTTAGTATGATTGGGATACTATTATAGTTTCTATTTCATTATATATTATAACATTTTATTATAATATTTATATTTAATATTTAGGGGTTGTTTTACATTTTAATTTTTAAATTGTAATCATTTTGTTGTTTTTGACTTCAGACACAGTTTAAGTTAAGGTGATGAGTAGAGTGAAGTTGGACTCAGGTTGTGCTGTGGGATGCAATGTTTCCCATACATTGATTTATTTGCGTCGGCCCACCACAATATCAAAACTGACCACCACAAATAGATTTTCCAAAAGGCTTTGACTTCGTGGAATAAATATGAGCACTGCACTGCATAAAAATTAATTTTTTTTTAGATTTTATTTCAATATACATTTTTTTAATTTTAACTATATTGATTCTACAATCTGATTGGATGAGCCACATATCAATTTACCGTATTGACCAATTGATCGCCTTGTGCAGGTGACAACGAAACGAGCCCAGGCGTGGTGTCAGAGCAAAAGCAATATCCCGTACTTTGAGACCAGCGCAAAAGAGGCCATCAACGTGGACCAAGCTTTCCAAACGATCGCTCGCAACGCCCTCAAACAGGTACGCACCGTGTGACATGTCCAATAACAGCACCTCCACTCTGATACTAACATCCGCCCATCTCACAGGAGTCTGAGGTGGAGACGTACGACTTCCCAGACCAGATTAAACTGAGAGATGACAGACCCGTGTCCTCCGGTGACGGCTGCAGCTGCTGAGATGGGACGCTTGGAGACAGAGGGGACCAGAGAGGCAGAGGAGAGCCAGCACGGGGCGGACCGATCCCGATGTGCAAAACATCCAGCATTCAGAAGAAAACACTTCCTTTCCAAACTTGTATGTAAAGAACTGTTAGGAATTTAAAGAAACGCCCTGCTACAGCATCACTTTTAAGGATATTATTTCTATGTGAAAGAGATGAAACATGATAGTCATTTCAGTTATTTACAAGTGATTTTTCTTTTTGCTTCTTGTTTTGTTAATTCCTTCATCCATGCAGATTATAGTCTCTCAGACTGGTCTCCTGCTTATGTGTCTGTCTGTGCCTTTTACTTTTTTTTTTTTTTAATATGTAGAAGCAGTCACACTTCCTTGAAATTCCTTTATTTTGCCAAATCCTTTAATATGTTAAACTTAATCGATTCTTTATCTAAAAACTACACACACACTCAGAATAAACAGCCCAACATGTCACAATATCAAATCTTCAGCAGAATTAAAGAGCTGCCAAAGCTAGAAATAAATATTCAAAGTTTGTGCCTAAGGACGCCCACCTACACGGTACAGTCTTCGGTACAGGAAGGCTGGTGGTGTCGAATGAACGTTTTGGGGATCTGGGAGCTCATGAAGTATTAAGTGCAATCATTTTAACCATGCAACACGATTCCTTTCACTTCGAATGAAAGCGTTTCCCCAGTTTTTATGGATGAATGTAAGATTGATACATTCCTGTCTTGACCTCATGCTGTTTAATTACTTGGTTTACATTTATTTTTATGTTTCTATGTTCATGTAGTAGACATTTCAAATGGGCTCATCTCATTGACCAAATTATGGGTATGATGTAGGTCAAATAAAGGCACAAAATGTGAAGGAAATCAAAAATAAAAGAGAGACCCCACAAAACCCTAAAACACATGTTTTTTTTATTATCTTCATTACTACCAACAACCATTATAGAATATTATGATTAAAAAAAACTCTTAGTGATGTCTGCCAATAGAAACACATTTGTCCCTCTTTTATAAAACAATTACCTTTCCTTGAACACTGTTAAATCATCTCTCGGTATTGTTTCATCAACAATGCTCCATTAATAAATCTTTATTCAAATGACAAAACACTGGATCTTGTTTCGGCTTGTTACACTGATAAACTTCAAAGGAACAGTTCAACTAAAAACATTACTCACGCTTAAGCCATCCAAGATGAGCTTGTTTGTTCATCAGAACAGATTTGTTTCAAATGTAGCATTACATCTCTTGCTCACCAATGGATCCTCTAAAGTGAATGGGTGCCGTCAGAATCAGAGTTTAAACAGCTGATTAAAAACATCACAATAATCTAATTAACTGTCCCTGTCGTCCTCTTACATCAAAATTCACCAACATATTTCTTTAGAACTGCTTTGGGCTGTATTTGCTCGTAAACTGATATGTGCATATTTCTCTCATGATTCAGATGAAACACTGGAGATATTATGGATATCTTAATTATGGATTAATTTCTTGCAAAGTTTTTTGCTTGGAGTGGTGTGGATTATTGTGATGTTTTTATCAGGCGTTTGGACACTCATTCTGACGGCACCCATTCACTGCAGAGGATCCATTGGTGAGCAAGTGATGTAATGCTACATTTTTCTAAATCTGTTTAAACAAAGAAACAAACTCATTACTCGAGGTGAGTAATTTTTCAGTTTCAAGTTTAATTTTTGGGTGAACTATTCCTTTAACAACACTCAAAACAATTGACTTAAGACATTATGAAGTGCTGCACTTCTCAAACAGAGCAAAAGCTAATTATTTATGCTTCTTGAGTCCTCGAAGTCCATACTTGACCACATGTCAGATGATGTTTCTCTTGGACATCCGCATAACAGAGCAAACAGCATCCACATCAACATCTCTCCTCTTATGCTTGTATTTGTCTCTCAGAGTGTCATTGTGAAACAGGTGGTCCAAATGCATCCATAGTTTCCATCACTAGAGACAAATGGTCCAAGAATGAACTTACAGAAACACGAAGAATACGTGCTTCATCTGCAGTCCATCTCCTATAAAGACACAAGCAATAATCAGATGTGTTATTGTGTATAATAGAAATATTCCATATATTTCAACAAACACGCACACATATCTATCACAAATATTACATGTGATGGTATTTGGGGGTAACAAATCAGGTAATTAGACCAGTGTGGCAAAGTGTGTCGACCTAAATCTAAATTAGGACAACTATTTTAAACGCTAGCTTTTTTTAGGTGATTGTTGATGTGGTGTAACTCACACAGACAGAGTTTGTCCTGATAAATCCAGGTTTTTAGTGATTCCTCCTTTCCTGGGCTCAGGATCAGGAGATAAAGACTGCAGGGCGATAGTTGCTTCTCTCTCGGATGGGAAAGGGACCTTTAAAAAGCTGACGTTTTGTTAAAGTTAAAGAGAATAGGACTTGAAAAACATGCACCTATATTTCTCATTCATTGACCGATGTACTGTGCTACTTGGCTGCACATGTCTGTCTCTGAACAAATCCCGCAGTGCACGCAGGTAAGAGCTGGAAAAGTTTGAATGAATCCTACGATACAAAAGCAGAGCTCAGCTCTGTCGTAATGAATTATTTTTACATTTAGGGACAGCAGTAAAAGGATACAATTCGAGTTTTCTCTCTGAACCGTTTTCAGTCTTGCAAGCCGCCATGTTGACATGTTTTGTTAGGCTTCAGATTGAAAGCGGCATTTTCGTCGTGTTTTTCTAAAACGTAAACTTTATCTCCACATAGTAACATTCGAGAAACGTCGATTTACTTTACAATAAATCCTGCATGTGATTATTGTACGCTTGGTTTGGATTATCAACGTAAAATCAGCGATGATCATATTTTAGATCGTCTGGGACAATAACATCTATAAAAAAATACAATAGCAAAAGTAGTAGCAAAAAGTGATTTACAACTTAAATGTCAAGCAGTGATAAAAAATGTAAATAAATATATTATTTTGTTAAATTATTGTAATTAATATTATGATAATATTTTGTAAATGCCACGCAAAGTAAGCTTGGGCATTTTCTGAAATTATTAATTTAAATGAATCATTCCAACGAATTGATTCAGTCAGATGAATCGGACTTCTGAATGCTTCATACAAGAGCGAGTTACCATTCAAGAGGAGCACAAACTCGTTACAAAAATAGCTTTTTGTCACGTTACACTGCTTATTTTCCATATAAGTAGCTCTTTAATGGAAAAGCTAAGTTATATGGCCGAGCTATGGAGTCAATGTCGCTCGTGTCACTGTTACCGAAAATGTAGTTATATTATTAATAGTGTGTATAATTTTACTTCTTTAACACTGGTCAGTTCAAATGAATCAAACCTACAGTGAGAAACACACCTGCAGCATCTTCACACATCCATCACAAATGTTATACAGCGAGACTCGTTATGAGGTCGCAAGCTGCGTTTGGACGCGCATATGATGCCCAGAAATGCAGTCTAGTTAGTGTGTGTAGTGTAGGCAGCGCGCTAGGTGTTTGAAACACAGCCGAGTCTCTCTCAGTCCTCTGTGCTTTTTATTGCAGGTAAGTCCGACACAACGGAACATCTTTTATTACATGCTTTAATTTCATTTTAAGCGAAAAAAAAATGTATTTTATGAAAAATCTAAAATCTTAAAAACATAAATATTTTTCCATATCTCTATTTAGCTATGTTATGATACGAGTTTTAATAATAAACAGCTTAGACTACCTAAGAAATTATTACAACAACCACAATAATAATAATAATAATAAAATTCTTAACCTGTTACCCATTTACCATTTAATATATCTTTATGATTTAATTAATACTGAAAAGAACTTATTATTTAGGCTAGAAAACAATGTGCTAAACATACAACGAAATGTATAAAGAAATATGTAACATCTAACTCACTTCTGTTCTGTTTCATCTTAATGTGGTACTCTGTGTAGGCTATTTGTTCGTCTGAATAAAGAAAAAAAAAAAAAATATATATATATATATATATATATATATATATATATATATATATATATATATATATATATATATATATATATATATATATATTCAGACGAACAAATACTTTTTATTTTATTTTTAAAATTATTTTTATACAGTGGGTTTTATTTATGTGGGATTCAAAGACCTAGTTAAAACAGAAAATAAAATGGGTTTTGAAAATGTAAAACAAGGAAACATAATGAAGTAATCGAAATATGTAAAACCAAGTACTAGGAGACTATGAAATTAATCATTTCCATAATTTAATAATAATTTTTCAAATTCAGCTTCACAATTGAATTGTTGCTATAAAAATATGTAATAAAAAACAAAAAACAAAACAAAAAAAAACTAACAAGTACATGGTCAGTACTTGTCTTTTGAATATCTAGGGATTGTGCTGAAAGGTGCTCCACGCATTCTGTTTATCATTATTTACAGGCCTCCAAAATACTCTCCAGCCTTTGTTGAAGAGGTCACAGAAATGCTATCAATGATTTCCTCAGAGTTTGACTGTTTTGCTATTGCAGGGGATTTTAATATTCATATAGATAATGCAGAAAACAAAATTACAAAAGAAATGATAACGGTTCTAAACACTTTTGACCTGATTCAGCATGTGCATGGACCCACACACAAAGGTGGACACACTCTAGATTTAATCATCAGTAGGGGTCTAAACATTTCATCCATTGTTATTAAGGACGTAGCACTATCTGATCACTTCTGTATTTTCTTTGATATATTGATCTCTGCTACCAATGAATCTAGATCTGTCTCTGTCAGAAGGAGATGCATTAACGATAACACTAGTGTGCGGTTTATGGAGGCTATATCTCTAACACCAAGCATTTCTGCAGACTCTGTTGATATTCTCCTTGATTCCTTTAACTCAAAAGTTAAGAATGTTATTGATGATATTGCTCCAATAATAGTCAGTTAGAAAACAAACAGACAGAAATCAGTTTGGAGAAGATCAACAGCAGTTCAGACTATGAAAAGAACAATGCAGAAAAGCCGAGCGGATGTGGCGAAAGACGAAACTTGAAATTCACTATAGCATTTATAAAGACAGCCTTCATGCTTTTAATGTGAAACTAGCCACAGCTAGACAGAATTTCTTCTCAAACCTTATAAACAGTAACTTAAACAACACTCGTACTCTTTTTGCCACTGTTGAGAGACTGACAAACCCCCCAAGTCAGATTCCCAGTGAAATGCTCTCAGTTACCAAATGCAATGAGTTTGCTTCCTTCTTTTCTGAGAAGATCATTAATATCAGGAAGGCAAGTTAGCACATCCTCAAGTAATGCAGAGGTCAGACAGATCTGGACGCAATATCAAAAAGATACTATGTCTATTTTTGAAGCAATTGATAGCAAAATTTTGGAAGAAATAGTGCAGCACCTAAAATCGTCAACCTGCGATCTTGACACACTTCCCACATCTTTTTTCAAAAGTGTGCTTAACTGTTTAGAAGCAGATCTCTTAGAAGTGGTGAACGCCTCACTTCTTTCTGGGACATTTCCAAACTCCCTGAAAACTGCAGTTGTAAAGCCCCTCCTGAAAAAGAGCAATCTTGATAACACCATTCTGAGCAATTATAGACCAATATCTAATCTTCCTTTTATAGGCAAAATTATAGAAAAGGTAGTTTTTAATCAGCTGAACAAATACTTAAACTCAAATGGATACCTGGACAACTTTCAATCTGGTTTTCGACTGCATCACAGCACAGAGACAGCGCTCATTAAGATAATAAATGATATTCGCTTAAATTCTGACTCTGGCAAAATATCAGTGCTGGTATTGCTAGATCTCAGTGCTGCGTTTGACACTGTCGATCATAACATACTACTAGAGAGACTGGAAAACTGGGTCGGGCTTTCTGGGATGGTACTCAAATGGTTCAGGTCATACTTAGAAGGGAGAGGTTATTATGTGAGTCTAGGAGAGCATAAGTCTAAGTGGACGTCCATGACATGCGGAGTCCCACAAGGCTCAATTCTGGCACCGCTCTTGTTTAGCCTGTATATGCTCCCACTAAGTCAGATAATGAGAAAGAACCAAATTGCCTATCACAGCTATGCTGATGATACCCAGATTTACCTAGCCTTATCGCCAAATGACTACAGCCCCATTGACTCCCTCTGCCAATGTATTGATGAAATTAATAGTTGGATGTGCCAGAACTTTCTTCAGTTAAACAAGGAAAAAAACTGAAGTTATTGCATTTAGAAACAAAGATGAAGTTCTCAAGGTGAATGCATACCTTGACTCAAGGGGACAAACAACTAAAAAATCAAGTCAGGAATCTTGGTGTGATTCTGGAGACAGACCTTAGTTTCAGTAGTCATGTCAAAGCAGTAACTAAATCAGCATACTATCATCTAAAAAACATTGCAAGAATTAGATGTTTTGTTTCCAGTCAAGACTTAGAGAAACTTGTTCATGCCTTTATCACCAGCAGGGTGGACTATTGTAATGGTCTCCTCACCGGCCTTCACCAAAAAGACCATTAGACAGCTGCAGCTCATCCAGAACGCTGCTGCCAGGATTCTGACTAGAACCAGAAAATCTGAGCATATCACACCAGTCCTCAGGTCCTTACACTGGCTTCCAGTTACATTTAGGATTGATTTTAAAGTACTTTTACTCGTTTATAAATCACTCAATGACCTAGGACCAAAATATATTGCAGATATGTTCACTAAATATAAACCTAACAGACCACTCAGATCATTAGGATCGAGTCAGTTAGAAATACCAAGGGTTCACACAAAACAAGGGGAGTCCGCCTTTAGTTACAATGCCGCCCGCAGTTGGAATCAGCTTCCAGAAGAGATCAGATGTGTTAAAACATTAGTCGCATTTAAATCTAGACTCAAAATTCATCTGTTTAGCTGTGCATTTATTGAATGAGCACTGTGCGATGTCCGAATTGATTGCACTGTATTTTACATATTCACTATATTCTATGTAAAATCATTTTCTATTTTTAACTGTTTTAAATTCATTTTAAATACGTCAATTTTTAAATCATTTCCAATGTTTTAAAATTGCCTGTTTTATGTTTTTAAAATTGCTTGTTTTATTTTTGTTATTATTTTTCTTCATGATTATTTTACCTTCTTTTATGTAAAGCACTTTGAATTACCATTGTGTACGAAATGTGCTATATAAATAAACTTGCCTTGCCTTGCCTTGACTAGAAAAAAAGAAAGCATTTTAAAATCCCACTGTATTTTGCTGTCTATTTAATGTTTTAATAATGTATTTTAGGTGTTTGGTTTAATTTAATCATAAACTTAAAATGATGTGAGACCAAATACTAAAAGACAGTAAAATTCATGTTAATTTTTGAAATTAATCTTCACATTTGAAGTGTTACTCACAGAATATAATTTGTAATGAAAAAACTGTATTCAAAATAAAATAATTTTCAAGAGGACTCCACTGTATTTACTGGCTATTTTTTTTTACATTGTATTTCTGTTTCATTTATTCATAACTCTGCCTCATCATCCCATCAGCATAACACCTCCATTTCCTTCCAAGATCAGTAACGTGTCAGAAACCTCCATCCCAAACACTGTAAATGTGCTTGTTATGCTGCATTTTACTGAATTCTTTATTGGATTTCAATGCTTTTATAGATGCATAATCCTCCATCGGTGACGGGCTGATGGGAACTCTCCGTGACCTCCAGTTTTCCCTGCAGACTAAGATTGAGGAGCTGCAGCAACGTGACACCCTCATCGATGAGCTGGAGCTGGACGCTAAAGATGAGCTCATCAGACAGCTGCAGGGCGAGCTGGACCCTCTCCACGCTGCCTCGGTCTCACACAACCCCTCCGGGACGACAGAAGTCACAGGTGAGCTGGCAACTCAATCAAGAGCCTGGATTGACGACAACGGACACATTTTATTGGTGCCGGAGCAGCGTTACCAGATGAGCCCCAGCGCACTTAACGCCAGGCCATATCAGCCGAACCCACAGGGCTGGATCCAAATCAACTCAGCCATGTCACCCTCAACAACGACAGCAAAAGCGAGGAGTGAGTTAGAGCCCGGATACATCAGGTAAAGCTTCAGTGAATTAGAAACGCAACATGTTCGATTCAATCCCATCCCAGGTCTCAAAGGTTGATCCAGAAGGCTCTTTTGGAGAATGATTTCGTGAAGCACCTGGAGGCCAGTCAGATCCTCACCATCATGGACTGCATGTTTCCCAACACTGGCACAGGGCTGCTGCGTCATCCAGGAGGGCGATGATGGCTCTACTGTCTACGTTCCGGAAGGTAAGGAGCATCTGCTTCAAAGCTACTATTTTTACTATGAGCAGTTAAAACTATTTAGTGAAAACTGAAAGTGACAACAGCGTTTTGTTTTTATGCTAACCTTAGTCAAGTGAATGTACTGCCTGTTGCTCATGTATTTGTGACAACAATCCTCTGTGCAAGAAAACACTGCTATTATTTCATGGCTTTGCACAGGCAAAGTTCAGACACAAAAAACTTAAAATTCTGTCATTATTTACTCAAAACCCATATTCTGTTTATTGTCTGAAGCACAATGGAGAATTTTAATATTTCTGTAGCTTTGTGTGTGTGTGTGTGTGTGTGTGTGTTTGTTACGTTCAGAGGGGTTGGTGGAGGTTACCAAAGGAGGAAAGAATCCGTCCACCATCCAACACTCTAAAACTGTACGGCTAGCTGGCGATACTCTATAACTGCACACACACAGCCACCGTCACAGGTGAGATTCACTCAGTCTGTGTGTATCAGCACAGAATATTAGACTGGTACTGAAGGAAACTGAATATTTGATTTTTCCTATTTCATACTCAAGTTTTCTCCTTTCAGTTTAATTGCGTTTTAATTGGATTTACTTTATTGGTTTGACAAAACTGTGCATGTATACTTACCAAAAAGGAATGATATGTATCATACAATCATACAAAAATTAAATAATCTCTTTCTCAACATTGTCAGGTCTCTCTCTTATGTGTCAATAGAAGGTTGACAGGCGGTGTCTGCTGTTCAGGGTCAGCTAAATGAATAGCTTGAAAATAAAATAGCTTCTCCATACTCAATTTCTTACAGCGTCCTGCGCTCATTGTCTGCTCTCCCTCCATCACTCATTTCTGGGCTTTCTCATTTCTTGCTCTTTTGTGGTCAGAGGTCAGCTCCATCTTCAATCTACATCTGACGTCACTGAAGCATCAGAGAGTTGATGAAGTAGGGTGAAGGTCTGTTGGAAATGTCAACAGCTACTTAAGGTTTAAAGTAAGACTTTATAAATCTAAGTTAAGGAGGTAGATACTTCGCTTTAATCAAACTTGACTGGCACATGTTGAAATCTTTTGAAAACACTCCAGACTGAGTTATTTTAGTGGTTCATAAGATACTGAGGTCATTTAACAAGAAAATTAAGATGTTTAGCTACTGCTAGCATACTGCTTATTAAGTATTGCACAGTGTATATTAATCCTGCCTGCAGTTTTTTTAAACATAGTTTGTAAAACAGAATGCATTGCATTGCGGGACACGTTTCAAACAGAAGTATGCTACATTGTCACATGATCTTTGTTTAAATCGGGGAATGGCATCCAGCTATCATCTCATAGATGAAATGTGTAATTTGCTATTTAATACAATATTATATTTTTCTTAAAATTTAAAACACTGAAGCAGTTAATTTGTCTGTGTCATACTGAAAGTGGAAGGTCAGGTTGAGCTCCTTGCATTGTGGGATATAATATTTTGTGCAGAGTACATTGTTCTTGAGTACATTTTTACTTACTGTAAAAATAGAACAGGCAGTATTGTAGCAAGCTATTTTGAACACTATATACATAAATATGCAGGATATTTAATCGTACAATTATGCCATCAAATGATATTTTTGCATAATATAAAGGTATTTTGGAGGTTTTTGTATTAGATAGGAATTTATTTATTGGTTTTGCAAATAAATTGAAGCTAAAAAGAAATAAAATATCAAAATGTTCAATATTAAAATTTAGTCAAAAATGACAATAACAAATGTACTAAAATTAAAGTAGTAACAGAAAATATAAAGATTAAAGCTTATTCAAAATGTTAATAAATACTATAATAGTATATAAATAATATAACAGCAATACATTTAATAAATTTTTTATGATAAGCAATTTTTGACTCACCATTTGATGTGCAAAGTAAAATCAGTTGAGAACCACTAAAACACAGCAAAGTTTCTTCATTGCTTTGAGATGAAATGCCTACCTGTTTTGCTTAAAAGCAGAACGACTGTAGTCACATTTGGTAAACATTTTACATCTAGACCTGTTTGGCGGCCGTGTCCTGTGTGAAGCCTGTACACTTCCAAGTGCAGGACTTAAAGCATGACTGATGAGATGCTGATCTGAAACCGGCTGTGGAAAAAGCAGAAAGATTGGAGGATCTCACCCTCGTCTCTTCAAATAACAGCAGAGGTGTCTGAGGAAGAGGAGGATGAAGAAGATGAAGAGGGAAGATTCCACAGCACCCATTTACACTTGTTTTGGCCTTTTTGGGACAGGTAGTCCTCCTTTTCCCGCTCTTTCTGAGCTTTCTGGTAGTGGTCGTCCTCCTTCAGGTACCAGACTAGAGGCCAGCGGTGCTTCTCAAAGTATTCTTGGTTCTCTGAAAATGCAAATGAACATGCATCCAACAGGGTTACTGTAATAAACATAAATGGTAAAAAAAAAGATATATATTTTTAGTTAAACATAAATATAAACATACAACACTAGACTTAAGAAACTATTTTTTAAACCTATACATTGCAAACTTCCTGAAAGCAGTAATTTAAGTCATAATCACATTTTTTCTTTTCTTTTTTATCTTTTTTTATTTGTCAGAAACAATCTTGACAACAAAATATGGACATTTTGAAAAACAAATTAATCATATGACAAAAAAAAGTATTATTAAATATTTGGAAAAATAGAAAAATATAAGAATATTAACAACAACTATATCTCAATACCACTAAAATACAAAAAATATAAAAGAAATGAAAGTCAAATGTTTGCTGCTGATTTGGCCCTCATGTCTCTTGGGGAATTTGTGGCACACGTTGTTGTAGTTGGTGCAGATGTGGTGAAGACACCAATCGGTGAGCTGGTAGGCACAGTGGAACTGAAAACACATGACAAAAAAAATATCAGAATTTACTCGCGCTCCTGTTGTATCAAAAACATATAGACTTAAACTATCATTAAAAAGTTTGGCGTCAGTGAGATTTATAAACGTTTTTGAAAGAAGTCTCTTATGCTCACCAAGGCTGCTAAAATACAGTAAAATGGATTTAGTGAAATATTATTACAACTTAAATGAACTGTTTTGGGTTAAAATATATTTTTAAATGTAATTTATTCCTGCGATAAAAAGCTGAATTTTCAGCATCATTACTCCAGTCTTCAGTGTCACAGGATCCTTCAGAAAAAAAAAACATTCTAAAATGCTGATTTACTGCTGGAGAAACATTTATTATTATTATCATCAATATCAAGAAAAACTGTGCTGCTTCATATTTTTGTGGAATTTTTTTTTAAGAACACTATTTATTTCAAATGTAAATCTTTTGTAACAAATGTCTTTACCGTCAACTTTTGATCAATTTAATGCATCCTTGCTGAATAAAATTAATTTCTATGACTGACTTCAATCTTTCCAATGGTAATAGAAACATCAAAGTTCCTGGTTCGCTTGTGTCTTGTAACCAAAATTAAGCTTCAATTCACAACTTCAATTTAAATATAACCTAATGGAGTTCATGCTATGAACTTTTCATTTTGTTTCTTCATGCCCGGGTCATTGAACATGTGCCCGATGTGCTAAATATCTCAGAGTTTGTGTTCCACTGAATGGTTTGTAATGACATTAGTGTGAGTTAACTCATTCTCCACAGTCAGTCTATATCAGTTCAACCATGGCAAGCAAGCCCTGCTGAATGCATTGCAGAAATCATTCCATTTAGTTTCATTATTACATCAGCAGAGTTGTCTACAGAATCACACTTTATGGCAAAGAACTCCTTAGACATGAAATGCTTAGCCTGAGAGACTTTAGTAAAGCAAGTGACTCAGCTTGACCAGTCATGCATGACAGAAAGAACCACGTGAACCGTCACAGGAAGGCTGCAAAAATACGTCTGACTTCACACCAAATCCCAGAGCATTTCCTCATGCAGGTTCTTATTTAGTGAACTCAACAAATCTAAAATGCCTGTGATTGTGAACTCTGCACAACATTGTTAATCAATAAAGGAAAGGATAACTTTAAAGCTTTATGAAAAAACTTTTGCACTTCAACTTCTATTCAGAAAAGTCACAGTATGCAGTTCTGCAGCAAAACACCCAAAAATTTATATTCTGTAATCATATATTCACCCTCATGAATAAACCTCTCAAAGGAGTATTCACAATATTCATGCTACTAAACTTCAATTAAATTGAATAGTGATCATTATTAATTCAATTTAAAGGGTAGACCGCATATCCAGTATCTAAAAAAAATCTGAATATTTACACTACTGTTGACATTTTTTTTAATTTCTTAAAAAAATAAATTACATTTTTATTTTTTTAAATAAAAAAAATATTTTTTTTTATTCAACAAGGATACATTAAAATGACCAAAATTGGCAGAAATGGCTTTAACATTGTTACAAAATGTTTATATTTTGAATAAATGCTGTTCGCTTTAATTCAACATTCATCAAAGAATCCTGAAAAAAAAAAAAACCATTAAGGATCCTGAAAAATATTAAGCAGTTCAACTTTTTTTCAATGCTGGTAGCAGCAAATCGGCATAATAGAATGATTTCCAAAGGATCACTCGACACTAAAGAGTAATGATGCTAAAAAAAATTAAGCTTTGATCACAGGAATAAAAAAAAAAAAAAAATTCAAATAGAATACAATTATTTTAAGTTGTAATATTACATGATATTCAATCATCAGACCTGTGAGGGCGACCAGGTGAGGCAGGGAGAGGCGATTAGCCAGGATTATGAGCTCCATGGCGTCCAGGTCAGGTCTGGCGCAAAAGCATCCCGTGTAGAGATACTCCAGCACCGCCTGCATGCTACTACGGGTCGTGTTTGGGAACAATACCTGCAGAAACACAGCAAGTCATGACAAAAGCTTTACACAAATGCAAAAAATGGCATAAATCAGAAGCAGATGTCTTTAAACTCTAAAGACTCTGAAACAAAGATCAGTGTAATACTGTTTCAAATCTCGCAGAGGACAAAAAGACAAGTGGAATTACACAATTTATCAAATGATACAAGTGATTTATCTTTTTGACACAGTGATGTTTATGATTGCTCTACCTCTTTAGTACAGCTCTTGACAAAAGGCCCTCCAAACATGGCTGCCATCCAATCACAGCTGGAGATGAGCAGGGGTTTATGGGTCTGAACGGTACCATCATCCAGTTTAAACACCACATCTGGGGTATAAAGAAAGAAGTGTTTATTGCAGCAAAACAGATGCTTCTGTGAGGCGGAGGATAATGAAACGGGATGGAATTGGGGCATCCAGTCATAAAATGTCATTTACAGTATTACACGGAATGTCACTGAATCTGGCAAATGTTGGATGAATTAATCAAAAGTAGGGCTGTACACTTTGAATATTGAATATTAATGCCACATTTAATTTTGAAGTCTGCAAGTTTTGCGTGTTTCTGTGTGAATGAGCGCCATCTCAGTTGCCAAATAAAAAAATAGGAATTGCCTTTCATCTGATCTCATTTGGAAACATAAATTACATTTTTAATGTTTCATGCCTTCATGTGATTACCAGCATTTTTTGATAATAAAAAATCCAGAAAACACCAACATTTCTGGCCTGGAAACAAATCATAGTGCCCTATTATTGTAATTTTTGTTGTACACACTTAATGAACTCTTTTGGAGTCAAGCAAAACATAACCAGAGCCACTCATTGTTTTAATCATACACTAGATTTAATTATATCACATGGAATTGATCTTAATGATATAGATATAGTACCTCAAAGTGAAGATGTTACTGACCACTACCTTGTATCGTGCATGCTGCCTATTACTGATATTAACTATATGGCTCTGCGTTATCGTCCGGGTAGAACCTGTTAACAGCCTCCAGGTCAGCGTAACGCAGGTCTAAAGGCTGATTTATACTTCTGCGTCAGACCTACGCCTTAGACTTTACGCTGTAGGCTATGCGTCAGTTTTAATTTTTTACTTCTCTGCGTCGTTGTCCATGTTGACGTGCAGTACACGTGCAAACCGCTAGTCTGCGGTGTCCACGGGCATGTTGCTGGTGTAACCCGCAGTACCATGACAAAAGCCGAAGAAGAAGCGGCTCGGCGGAGAAGCATTATTATAGCCATGACGGCGACAAATAAATATTAAATCAGTATTTAAAACTACAAAAGGAGACAACAACAGAACAAGAGAAGATGGCATTCTTTCAATCTTCACAAGGACTTGTACCACGGCAGATCAACATTGTTTATCGCGGACAAATACTGATGTATAATGCTATGTAGTATAATAAAATGATAAGACACTTGTTCTTTGCTTTGTTTTTATTTTATATAAGAAGGTGTAACATTAAAATATATTAAAGTGCACATTATAAACACACACCAAACTCAAGTACATACAGAGGAAGGGGTTCTAGCAGACCAATCACAGTGCTTGCGGTCCGCGTAGAATTGACGCGCTGTTAGATTTTTGGAGAGGTGCACGTCAGGCCACGGCGTTGGCTACGGCGTAGGGTGTGTGTCTATGCGTAGGCTACGGCGTAGGACACACGCATAACAATAAATCAGTCTTAACTGGCAGCCCACCAGAATGACTGGTGCAGAAGTGCTTGATCTCTGGGTACCACATGGTCTTCACGTGAAACAGAGAATTGGGGTTGGGAATGGAGAAGCACAGGACCACCATGTCTGATCTAGTGTGCAGAGACAAAATAAAGCATTCAAAAAACATCTAGAGTCTTTTTCAAGAAAGATGTAATCCACAAACACATCTGCCATAAGCGAAGCAGCTGTCTTTGTGATGGTCTCCAAAGGTGTCCCATAATCGAAGAGACACGCTCACATCATCCACTACATCTCTGGAGCATTCCAGAACCTTCAAAACCAGAAGAGATTTGGATTCAAGTTGGAATTGGACTGGAGTTACAATACTTATTTTTGCTTCTGAGGCATCATAAGTGCAAAGATAAAACCCAGACCTCTTGACAGACTATATACTGGTCAATGGCCCAGACAGTGGGCACATGGGTGGCGAGGAGCTGGTACTGTGTAAGAGTGGCGTTACACGCGAGGGCACAAATCAGATGCGTTTTACCCACAGCATTGTCTCCCATCACCACACATTTAATGGTCTCGACATTAGGCCTCTTATAGTCCATGTCTGTAAACTGGGACCTAAAAGCAATGGATAAAGTCATGCAACTCAAAATACTACGGAAAAATGTAAAATGTCATCAAGCATACTGTAAACGATGTGTGTATATATATATATATATATATATATATATATATACTATTTATTTATAATTTATAATAATATCTATTTATTTAAAAAAAATAAACTAATTAATCACCTAAACAAAACATTAGATTAGATTAGATTAGATTAGATTAGATTAGATTAGATTAGATTCAACTTTATTGTCACTACACATGCAAGGTACAAGGCAACGAAATGCAGTTAGCATCTAACCAGAAGTGCAATAAGCTTTAAGTACAGAATATACAAGGTCTACAATATGTACAATAACTATACAGATAAGTATTATGGACATAATTTACAGATTTTAAATTTTAAATACTATCAGCATTATATACAGATAGGTGTACTATGAACATACTATACAGATGGAATATGTGAAAGTGTATGTACACTATAGGCAGAACTATGAACATAATTTACACTATTGCAATGGAAAGTAAAGTGCATAGAAAATATTTCAGTGTGCAAATGGGTTATTCAGTGTATCTGGGTGAACAGACAGTAGTGCAAGTAATAACAAGTTTGCTGTTTTTGTTTGTTGTAAATAAATAATAATAAATAAATCAGTCAGATGTAGTGATGAAGTGGGGGAGGAGTCTGTGTGTATGTTGTGGGGGGTGTCAGAGGGCAGAGTTCAGCAAGGAGACAGCTGTAGGGAAAAAGCTGTTCCTGGATCTGCTGGTCCTTGTCCGGAGGCTCCTGAAGCGCCTCCCAGAGGGCAGGAGGTTAAACAGTCCATGGTCAGGGTGAGAGGAGTCCTTAAGAATGCTGCGAGTTTGACATAGACAGCGTTTCCTCTGGATGTCCTCAATAGCAGGAAGTGGTGTTCCTGTGATGCGTTGGGCAGTTTTCACCATCCTCTGCAGTGCTTTGAGGTCAGCCACTGAGCAGTTCCTATACCAGACTGTAATACAACTGGTCAGGATGCTCTCGATTGCACACTGGTAAAAGTTCACCACTATGGCTGAATACCACTAATACCCAACATGCAAGCAAGATGGGTATTAATCTAAAGATTAAGTGAGTATTGATATATATGATATCCCAGATACAAAATGATAGCAGACTTCTTCATTAAATGGCAATAAAAACTTTGTAATATAACAATCACAATAAGTTGTTAATGCAGTATCCATATTTTACTATATTCCATCATAAAAGAAAAAAATAATATACTCGTAAGAGTAATTTATGGTCAATGTTTGTGAAATGTAAGGAATATTTATACTTCTCCCATGTGTAAAGAATCAAATATTTTACTTGTAAGAGTAATTTTACGCTTCTGCTTTTTTATTTTTCTTGAGAGGACAGTGGAGATCTGACAGGAAGCGAGTGGGAGAGAGAGAGGGGGGCGGGATCGGGAAAAGTCCACCAGGCTGGATTCTAACTCGGGACACCCAAAGCACAACTGTGCTATATGTTGGCACGCTGCTCACAAGGCTATCAGCACCAATGTTTAGCATCCATTTTAAATATCTTTAAGCTTTCACTATGAAAAAAAAAAACAGTCCATTTACATTGTAGCAACAAAAATAATTCACATATTATTATTTCTCCACATAGATTTATATATATATATATATATATATATATATATATATATATATATATATATACTGTATAGGCTATTAAAAAAAAATAACTTAAGACTATTATAATGTTTTTCTGCTCTAACTGGGGACTAGCAAAAAAAAGTAGCACAAATTTGTATAGACTATTAGCGAAAATTTTTGGTAACAACCTAAAACTCTTATAATAACCATGTTTTTCCTGCATAAGTTACGAGAAAAATAAAATTTGTGCTAATAATCTTTTAGCTTCCACTACAAAAAGTAGTCCATTACATCATAGCAACAAAATTAAATATTACTATTACTCTGGTCTGCATAGAAAATTTTGGAGATAACTATTATTATAACAATGCTTTTTTCTGCTGTAATTGGGGACTCCCGCTCCAAATATCTCTCAAAAGTTACAAGAAAAATAAAAGTAGCTCAGTTAGCGTATACGTTTAGCCAAAAACGAATACAAATGTTACACCCAAAGCGTCGTTAATGACCAATCAGAGTTAAGTATCCAACAGAACAGTTTTAAAAAAAAACCAACAGGCTTCCCGTCCGCATCTCTAAACGCGCTCAGAGCAGTGTTGCCAACTTAGCAATTTTGTTGCTAAATTTAGCAACTTTTCAGACTACCCTAGCAACTTTTTCTTTCAAAAGCACCTAGCAACAAACTTAGCCATTTTAAAAAATTATTTGGCAACCTTTAGCAACTTTTGATAAGTGACTCAGATAATAAAAAGGAACACATTTTCCATCCAAATTTCACAAAAAGAGGAAACCAAAGATGCCTAGCAGTACACACATCACGTGAATTAAGTTAGCTGTTATCTGCAATTGTTAAATTTAATAATAATAATAATAATAATCATAATAATAATAATATCCATTATCCACTGTAACCTGAAAACACAATGCAGTTTAAAATGCAGCTAAAAAAACAATACGGAAAATGATTTCATATTAACATACTAGATCGTGCCCTATTTTTACAGACATTTCTTAGAGTGTAGCATACAAACTACTAATACACCGCTTAAAGCATAATTGTTGAGAATGTGTAGTATTACTAGTTTACTAGCTATTAAAAAAACTTAAATTGTAATCATTCAAAAATGTGTTCAATAATTCAATGTATTTAAAAATGCAGATATTTATATTTAATTATATTATGCATATTATTTTACAAACAAATCTAAATTGACATATATAAAATATAGTTTTTTGTTTTTTTTTCTGAGATTTGAATTTGTGACAATTTTATTTTATATGTGATTATGCAATTACGTCATCGCGCAATGACATCACAACGTCATTTAGCAACTTAGGGCAACAAATCGACCTTCCTTTAGCAACTTTCTCTGAAAATTAGTTGGCAGCACTGGCTCAGAGTCAGAATGGGCTGAAAAAACCGACAAATGCTGTCTAGGTAGGCAGCTCACTAGGTTTTGAGACAGCCTGAACTTATGTTACTCTCCTCACGTCCGTAATGTCCTGCTCAAGAGGGCAATTACTGTATCCCAGACAAGCACATGCGTTTCTGAACGCGCAAAACTTTACCGAAGTGAACTGAAGGGATGCATCGGGTTGGCAGTAGTTTGTGATCTTAGAGATGAAGATGATGGTAATAAAATACCCGTTGCATGCGGCGTTTACCGCAACCAGACCTTAGCTAACCCATGTTACCAGCCAAACATTGTTCTTGAGATTCTTTGAGTGAAATACACCGACTGAATTAGCAGAAATGCGCGACGGCTGGAGGTTTCTGATTCGTGACATTCCCGGTGTTCCTTGGTTTCTCTTCCGCATGTAGCAGCGCAATCTGACGCACCACACAAACGCTGTTGAGAATGAGTGGCTGAGAAGAAAAAGCCGTAAAGACATCAATATAGTTGACACATTTAACTACCTCAAGCTTCGTAACTACCAACCTCATGCCACCAACGGTACTTAAAATCATATTTCGTAATAAAGCTCTTTCTGACTTCTGACATCTCTTTCTGACATGTATATCTGACACTCACTTCAAACTCTTGTACCTATGAAATATTAGTAGACTGAAGATCTGTGTTTGCAGCTTTGTGTTGTTCATAGATAAAGTCATTAAGTCAAGTCTAAAAATCTGTGACTGAAATGCCTTATCCTTTAAATAATAATATAAAATCTGTCATTATTAAATAATATCAGCATGTTAATCTGAGTAAAGAATTGGGTCAGAAAATGTGCATTCATAATTTCTACCGCTTTTACTATTTGTTAGGCCTGTAAACCCTTAATAATAATAATAATTATAATAATATTTATTTATTTGATGAGAAGCCGTGATGATCCATCATTTCCAACAGAGCTTCTTGTGCTTCAAAGGAAAAGATGTTCACATGTTCAATGTCACTAAATTTCTTATATTTGATTAGTGATATAATAGGGCAAAACCTTTTTTTTTTATTTTTTTTTTGATTTATGTTTTTCTTACTATTACATATTTTTCATTACATTATATTTATTTTTATATTAGACATTATATATTTCAAAATGTATGCATCTTTCCTTTTTACTTTTCAAAATTCAACAACTTTCTGTTTATTTCCAGGTTCAAACTGGAGAAAAAAAATCCCAGATTTCCAAAATCATCTCAGACTTTTGGAGCCCACTTCATTCTATGAAAACTTTCCTTCCTCATTTTTGGAAACTGACCGAATAGTGATGAATTCTCAGGTTGAATTTATTGATGTTGTGCAACAAACATTTATATTTTCTGCTTAAGAAAAAAAACTTCATACCTGCTGCACGTGATGATGTCATAAACACATTTTAGCTTTTTCCCTAAATGTCTCAGGTAAGTTGACTAAAATTCAGGTAAATATGACTTCAGTGTCTCATGAAGGAGAAATGGTTGATTAGAATTTCCATGTAGTCTGAGAGTCAATAAAATTACAGGAAAATTACATGCCTGTGTTTTTTTTTTTTTTTTTTTTATTTATTCTTGTGTGTGTGTGTGTGTGTGTGTGTGTGTGTGTGTGTGTGTGTGTATTTATTCTTCAGACTACTCATTCACGTTATTCAGTAAAGATGTGGGTGTGACTTTCCTGCCCTACTTCAATAGTAACAACCAGGCATCTGTGTGAACAAAGGTAATAAAACCAAAATAGCTACGTCTCCAGCCCAGTGTAGACTAGTCTACAAAACCAGTGAGCGCTTTGATCATTATCAGTGTAATTAACCCTTTAGGGGAGGAAATTTCTTCAGGCTAATGAAATTCATCATGGAAAACACATCACTTCCTCTAAAGCCTTTGCGACATCCACTGATTTGACACTGATAAACGCTTCTCTGTCAGACCCAGCACTGCAAACGATGGGAACGGATGCTTAGTCAACTAGTTCTGACAAGCTACATCTGTCTGTTTTCATTAAACCCTTCAGCATTTTCAAAAACAGCTTGTACTGTACCTTTAGCACAGTTACCTGTGCAAAGTGTCAACAAAACTCTCTGAAGAAACGCAGCCAAAAGCATCAAATAATAGAGATGTGCTTAAAGGAAATCAGTCACATGAAATCCAAACCAAACATGCACTGTAGCTGTTTTCAACAAAGTCATTGAGAATGACCTGCCTGAGGGAAAAATCATTTATCTTCTATATCATTACTGAACAGGGTTAATCAAGATCCTCCAGGTGAAAATGTAAACCAAACATCATTTAGAAACATAAGAAATCTGAGATTGTTTATGATAGTTGGTGTTTAACAGTTAAGATCTGCTACACTCTTAAAAGTTAAAGAAACAACGGTTCCATGAAGAACCTTTACCGTCAATGGAAACTTTCTGTGGCATAAGAAGGTTCTTCATATCTTTACATTAAGAATGGAAAAAAAATCCCTTTTGGAACCTTTATTTTAAGAGTGCATAAGGTGCAACTTTAAAATGGACAGTATTTGGAATAAGTATCTTTTTTTATCTACATCACAGAACACAGCATTCAAAATGTGTTGTAACAAGAATTTAAACCATCATGTGGGTCTGCATTAATATCATCCTATGAATATTGATGAAGATACGGAAAGTTTGAGCTTTCAGGATTCTGCGTTCTGATTGGTGATGGTGGGGATTTATGAGCCGTCAAGCTCAGCTGAAGATCTGTATAAAGCTGAGGCTGTCATCAACCTGAAACACAAACCCACAGAATCAGCAAACGCCTCCTGTTCTGAGTCCTTGGTTTGGTTCTAAGTGCAGACATGATCCTGAAAAGCGGATTTTTTTTACTCCTCGTTTTGGTTGCATCTGTGTTTGGAACAGATCAAGAACCTGCACAACCAAGACGAGCACGATTCTCAGCCAACAGCCCTAGTAAGTAGTATTATTTCCTTTATTGAATTGTCTGCTTTTGTTTTTTAGGAGTGTGCATGGTTAATTTAGGATGGTTACTAACTGAAGGTTGTAGGTTCAATCCCAGAACTTCACCTTTGAGCAAGATCTAAGCAACTTAGATCTGCCTACCTAGTGAAAATGTCCACTTTCACACTTCTTTGAACAAAAGTACCTCCTAAAAACGTATTTAACATCTTCCTCCAGCTGAGGTTGCCCGCTGTCTGAACGGAGCTCTGCAGGTGGGCTGCGCAGCGTTCGCATGTCTGGAGAATTCGACCTGCGACACTGACGGCATGCATGAGATCTGCAACGCCTTCCTCCACACTGCTGCAATTTTTAATACAGAGGTACAAACGCTCATTAAGCTGAACCCTTTACTTAGCGAATCCAAATTATGCCTTTTTACTTTCTGTTTGTTTTGCAATGCAAGCAGAGCCCTGAATGCAAGTCATGTTCGTTTTTTCCAGGGTAAGACGTTTGTGAAAGAGAGCATCAAGTGCATCGCCAACGGTATCACCACCAAGGTCTTCCAGACCATCAAACGCTGTTCCACCTTCCAGAAGATGATTGCTGAAGTGCAGGAGGAATGCTACAAGAAGCTTGACATCTGCGATGTGGCCAGATCCAACCCTGAGGCCATCGGAGACGTGGTCCAGGTGCCCAGCCACTTCCCAAACAGGTAATACTTGACTGGCGTGCGCGATTGGTGCATATCTTAAAGGGATAGTAGATGCAAATTAAAATTCGGTCCTTTTATTCCTTTACTCACTCCTTTCTTCCATGAAACAAAGAAAAAAAAAATAATACAGTTCTTTTCTATATAATGGAAGTTCAAAGCATTAAAGAAGTCTATACGATTTGTTCAGGTACATTTTTTACTTTTATACAATAGGCTATTGCCAAACCAATGATGCACATAAAATATAAAAATAAATATAATAATTATAAGGTGTTAAAAAATATAACAATCCTAATGCAATATACTGTACAATGTAAGGTAATAAATGCAATAATACACTTTCCATATTATTTTGCAAGGAGGATGTAAGCTATTTTCTGTGAATCTGCTAGATTTCCTAGTGCAGTAAAGGGTGAAACTATTTATATCAAGCCAGTTTACATTAAAATGATAAGATATATGATATGAAATAACAGTTTGCAATAGCAAGAACCATAAAGGGCTGTTTTTGTACGACTTAAAACACCGGAAACCCGTTTTTACGTTAAAATAAGTTTGATATTGTGTACTATATTTTAAATCTTCTGGCACCATATGATAAACTTGTTTGAGGAACAGACCAAATTTTAAGTTAAACTTGTTTTGTGGTGCTATATAACGTTTACTAAGTTTTTGGCAAATTTTTGGAGATTTACCAACATGAAATGAAAAAGAATTTTAAGTAAAATTCTGCCACAGAAAAAGGAACACCATACAAATATGTAGGCTAAATGTAAATGTTAACAGAATTTTACATTTTGTTATTCCTGTATGAAGTGAGTGTATTCAACTGTGCATTCTAATGCATCATACCTTGGTGTTGCAGGTACTACAGCACACTTCTGCAGAGCTTGATGGAGTGCGATGAAGACACCGTGGAGGTGGTGCGAGCCGGGCTGGTGGCCAGACTGGGACCTGATATGGCCACACTCTTCCAGCTGCTTCAAAACAAGCCCTGCCCACCCGAACCTGCTGCCGCTGGGTCTTCTGGGATGGAGGGCCACACCGGCTTCCGCTGGCCTCCCATGTTCAAGATCCAACCCAACCTGCGCAACAGGGACCCCACGCACCTCTTCGCCAGGAAACGCTCAGTTGAAGGGAGCTCTTAGAGTCACATCTTCACAGCTTTCCATTTGCAACATGCATCACGCTGATGTGTATAAGTGGAAGATGGTAATTAGTAGTTAGTGCACCTCTAGTGCAAATCTTTGCTTAGTTCACAAAAACCAACGACTACTTGATTCTTTAATCGCATTACATTCAATATACATGCCAATGTCATTTATAGCAGAAAAAATGTTTTAGACTCTCAATATTTATTGCATTTTTGGTTTATGGCCTAATGCAAGAGAAGCTAAATTGTGATGTGCAGGATATTATCATGAAATTTTGAAAAAAAGGAAACCTGTCATCTTAATCAACTTGTAGTGGCAGGACAGAAGTATTTATTAGTGTACACTGAAAATAATTTATATTTATTTTTCCTACCAAATGTAATTTATATAGTATATTGTTTATTGTGATCTGAAATGACAATGAAATGAAAGAGTCTTTATTCTTTAAGAGAGAGAAAAGTACATATTTCTGGATATGTTTCAAATATGTTTCCTATGCTGGTCATGGGAAATATTATATACTGTAGGATCAAGAAGGGCATACTTTGTTCATGTTGGTGATATTGTATAGTTGATGCGCTTGAATAGAAATAAAACTTCCTGATATACTAAATAGTTTCATATTTTATTGCTTACGGTATGAAATTTAACCATGATGTTGCCAAAAGCATCCATAAAAATATACTGTTATAATAGAATCTAAATCTAAACTCATCAACCCGTGATGTTTGCTGTGCTCGCAAGGGGGCGCTGCTTTCAAACACATCGCGTTCTTACAATTTACCAGACAAAACACTCTTTTTAGAAATGCAATTGTTTCCTTGTGGTCACACATTTCTCCTAACAATGAGCCATAACATTGAAATTGTAAAAATCATAATTATGACATAAAAAGTCACAATTATGACTAATAGTCATAATTAGCCTATTGACATCTCACAATTTTGTTCATTTTCTCATTATTTTAAATTTTCTCATTATGACTATGACACAAAAAGTCGAAGCATCTTTCTTTCTTTTTTCTTTATTTTATGTGGCAGAAATGGGCTTCATAGTCAGGAGTGGGTGAAGACACAGTTCATTTATCTTGACCTTGATCCTTTGCATTGAATGCATTACGTCATTGACAAGAGATGATTTGAACCGCACGCTTTTCTAAAACAAAAGCCAATTTCCGAGCTTCCCAGAATCATTGCCCAAGACAAAAGTGGTTTGATGCTGTTGCCTAACTGAGACCAAACAAATAAACATCTAATCAAGTGATCCTAGAAAGCAAGAACGTTTCTTAATTTGCTCTTGGGTGTTTTGCGGGCAACAGGAACACATGGGGAACAACTGGTATAAACAGACAGATGATATGGTTATTATCCTATAAAGTTAGGCTGCATCACAAAGGCTTTAAATTTAGTCTTTCCTGCATAAATGATGATGAAGAAAAGAGCAAACAGACCGATCATGTTACAGCTGCCAATGTATGTGAGTGTTTATGAGACAGTGGAAAAGACTAAAGTAATTGTCTGTTTTACAGCTAGTATAAAATATGAACACCCTCTCACTCTGAGGTCATTTCATTTTGGGACATGAACACTCATTAAAATGTGATTTTTTTTATTCCATGCACATCATAGTCTGACTCTTTCAGTAAGCTCTTTTCTTTCATGAATATAAAGTTTTTTATTATATGCTGTCTGTTCTAATATTTGCCAATAATGCAGTTTCATCTGTAAATTGAAAATTGCAAATAAGAATCTGCCTTGAATCTGCCTGTCCTGTTGTTACCTTGTCCTCAAGTCTTGGCTGAACAACAGTTTCCCTCTCTTTATAGGCTGAATATCCTTTTCAAAATGTGTCAGGACATCAGCCCTATCGTAAACACACACACACACATAGACACACAGCTAAACAGGTGTCACGACACCTTGACACTAAAACTACGAGAGCTTAGAGAAATAAACACAATGAGTGATGGTGTCATCATCGGCACCTCAACGCGGCTACAGCTCTCAAACATGAGTGAGTGCAGGCAATGTAGAAAATGTCTTTAATAAAACTCATTTCAAAAGAGGAGACTTTCATATTAGTAAGAGGAAGAACAAAAACTACTAAAAAGCACCATCTACACAGCAGAACTGCAAAATTGACAGCAATGTGTGTGAGTCCATGAGGTTTGATTGAATGTGTGTAGGCCTAATTCTACTTTTCAAGTAGCCTAATGCTAAATCATTATTTTCCTCATAAATCAACACTTGCTTTTCTTAAAAAACACTGACATTTTTTTCTTCTTCCTTTTAGAATTAAAGTGCCATCATTTACCGGTGCGAATTTTCGCGCGCGAAATCCAGTCATTTCAACAGGATTCAACGCTTTTTAGGAAATTCGCTGGAGGACGAATAATCATTTCCCTAGTTTTGCAACGGGTGCAGGCCTGTCACCCGAATTTGACCACTGACCAGCAGAAAGCTTCTTGAAGGTGACTTCTATGAGGTGTGCTTTACATTGCTTAATAGACAGCAGACCTTTTTGGCCGCAAAATTTCATTAATGTGACAACATTTTAACAAGCTGTTACATAAGAACTTCAATGCTAAAGTCTGTAGCAACTTATAATTTTAAAGTACACAACAGATTCAGAATTTACGTTTTATAGATATGTTATAGAACAAAAACAAGAACTTGAAAAGGTATTTTTCCAGTGCTTAACACAGAACTAGGCCTATATATAATGTAAAAATTGCTAACAAGTTGCTATAAGGTTTATTAGGCTACAGCTACCACAAAATGTGAGTGTATGTCCTTCTTGATAAAGCAGTAAGGCATTTACCAACTTAGTAACTTGTGTAGAACAAAATGGCTCTGTAAGTAATACTAACTACAAAACTAGTTTTTTTTTTTTTTTGGCATTTTGCCTTTATTTTGATGGGACAGTTAGGTGACAGGAAGCAAAGTGGGAAAGAGATGGGGGTGGGCAGGATTGGGAAATGTCCACGAGCCAGGACTCAAACTTAGGACACCCAAAGTGCAACGGCGCTATATGTAATCATACTCATCAGCACTGATACAAAAATTGTTTTACTTAAAAATCACTATTGTAAAAACCACTAGGACATTCCAGAGGGAACATGTAGCTTGAAATGCAGATTCATTTCCAAACTAGGACAACAAACTGAACTGATCTATATCACACATGCACAACAATGATGGAAGTGCCATTAGACATGCTTTGCCAAGTCTTTAGCCTACAGCTTGGTAACGTAACACCTTTATGGAGTCCAAATAATTACATTTGTTTGCTTAAATGTTTGTCTAGAGGTCATTGGTTGTAATGTCAGCACTGTCGTTATAAGAGCACTTCAGTTGTTTATCCAGGTTTTTCCTGGACCATCTGTCAAAGGTGATAATGGTTGACGGTTAATTGCACCTCATGGCTTATTAGCTGCTCATAAAGACAGGTGTGTAGTCCATGGATAGCTTTTATATGGGTGCAATGGCACAAACAGACCAGCAGATGTGACTCCTAACGGCTCCTATTTCCAGGCATTAATACAATTATGACCCTTTCCTGTCAAGAGCAACAAGATTACTGAGATTGAAATGACAAAGACGCTAAAAGGGTTCTAAAGGATCAAGCAAATGAAACATCCTGATATGAAAGTTACTGTTGCTTGGCGTGTCATGCTAATCATTTTTACAATTAGCCTATTTTATATCCAATGCCAGTGTAAAATTCGCTCTTACAATGATAGGGTTCTTAGTGGTTGCTAAAGTGGTTATTTAGCAGTTATAATGCTATACAGTTACTAGTCCATTTTTGGGAGATCTGCATGGTTGCTAAGCAGTTTTTAAGGAAAAAAAGAGCCCACCTATTGATCGATTTATCTATCTATCTATCTATCTATCTATCTATCTATCTATCTATCTATCTATCTATCTATCTATCTATCTATCTATCTATCTATAGATAATAGAAACAGCTGAATGATTGATTATGGAGTTTGGTTTGGATTGTAAAATAGATTGCCATATTGGATTCAATCTACTGTAAAACTGCTTAGCATTAATCAAAGACTGTCGTTGAAGTACTTTAGCTGTCTTGTTTCACTGCCACGAGAGTTTTTCCTTCTGATATACAGTCTGATGCTGCTGTGTTTGCTCTTGGTAGTGGCGTGGTTAATCGATGAGAGGCCGGCGGAGGAGAAAAACACTTTCTTCTCACCGTTAATCTCGCTCAAGTTTCAACATGAGTGAACGGTTCGCATTTAAGTCAGCAACTTCTTATGTTCATCTGCCCTTCCAACAACCTCTGGCCTGCAAGGAGAGGTGTTTGGTCAATCTGTCATTTATTTCCTACGTGCATGAACTACATATACAAATGCGAGATTATATTTTATATATAACATTTTTTTTTATTTATGTTCCCACAGGAAAGGCAATATCAGTCAGCTTATTGACAGCCTGAATATAAGTGCATGGCCACTGCCTCGAAATTTACATCAGGACATACATAATCACACAAGCATCAAAACTCTATTCAAAAACAAAATTTTACACTGTTCCTTGCCAATCCTGTCATTTAAACCCTGTCGTTTGAGAGCCTATCTTAAAATAATGAAGCTACAGACATGCTATGCTTTGAAACTGGTGCTAACAGATTGTCAACCACCATGCTGATGCTAAACAGACATACGTATTCCAGCTGTTTCATATTAATACTTAATAAACATTCATTCACACTTGAATTTAGTGTTTCAGGACACTGCAGTCGCACCTTACGATCCTAATAGCAAGCAATAGTAACAGATTTCATTTGTAGCTTATTTTGAACATATATAAATCTGTGACACCATCATCTAAACAGGCACAAGATGAAATTTTTAACCATAAGTTATTCATTTTTCCACAATGAAAGAGAAAATGCAACACAATCAAAGCCAGTCAGAATATATTTGATGTTTAAATGTAAAGTGTGTAATTTCTGCACGAATAGCATTGCCAAACGGCATAAAATAACAACTGTATTCAAACAGGTTTCCAAAACATTTAACTTCATCTTCCATTGGTCGAACCAACAGATAGGCCCGCCCCAAATTCAAGATACTGGTCAAGCCAATACTGCTACACTGAGCAGGTCAGGATCAAATAGAGAAATGTTTTGAGAGTGCAATAGTGTTTAAAATTTTCAAGGAACCGACCTACAAATGGGGTTTTTGAATCGCTGAGAAACAAGAAAGTATCTGAACATCATCTAAACAACAAAATTACAAACTTCATTCTTAATAAAATATCCTATGATTTTTGACCAATGAGATTTCATTGCTAGACTGCAGAAACAGAAACCAAGCAATGACAAAATGTCACCAGACTGGTTAGAACACGGTGCTGCGAATCATGTTTGAACATTAAAGGGGATAAACTCATACAAAAATAATAATAATTATAATAGTAATATAAAAACAGTGTTTATATAATTTCATGTTTGTACAATTTAACTACATTTACTTGAAATTATTTCTCCACCCCATTGACTTTGTTGACATCGACGACCATTTTATCCTTCTGTGATGCTTTGCGAACATCTTAGGCTGCGTTTACACTTGGCATTAACATGCGACCTGTATCCAGATGTTGTCCACACACACATTGAAAAGACAAGTGTAAACGCACTTCTGATCGGAATGTTATCCAATCAGCGTGTCCTGGTCCAGAGGTAGTCGAGGACGCATTGTGATCAGATCTCAGTGTAAGGAAACACAACCCAGCCATCGTGTCTGCATTCACAGGTCGACATCACGCAAAACGCCGCCCCTCTCTCATGAACTTAGAAAAAAAGATGGAGAACACCCGTGTGGAGCGCTAATGAGACTCCTACACTTCTCTTTGATTTGTAAATTGGCCCGCGACTGAAAATGGTTTTCAAAAAGAAACCCACCTCTTCAGGTTGACTTTGCACCAGGCCATTCTCTGCAGACTTATTCAAATATTGCACGGCAAAGACAGATCCGATCGGTTATCCAGATAGAAAAGTCAGTTGATGTTGCCAAGTGTAAACGCGGCGTGTTCTGATAGACTGATGATCCCATCCAATCTACTTGATCGGATCACGGTGATCGCAAGTTAATGCCAGGTGTAAACACAGCCTTATTTGTGAGGATTGATCCCTCTGAAGGACAATTGATGGAAAAAAAGTTTGATAGTTCCCTCTCTATTGTGATCAGTCCTGTTTTAGAGAGTGTGCTGGTCCTCCTGCTTGTGTTTCTGTGCTGAACGGCCCAGGCTGAACTCCTCAGTCTCTGAGCCTGCAGAGTTGATGAGTCAAAGGAAGCAGAAAGATGTAGAGAGATCCTCTATGAACATGGAGGTCCAGGTGTTCTCTACTGTCAGCGTTTTTTGAAGGATCG
The DNA here is from genome assembly GCF_018340385.1 of Cyprinus carpio. Lineage (NCBI taxonomy): Eukaryota > Metazoa > Chordata > Actinopteri > Cypriniformes > Cyprinidae > Cyprinus > Cyprinus carpio. Next base: position 19,632,558 of record NC_056606.1, on the reverse strand, counting down.
TACAGTTTGTTGTGGGGGAACTGTCAGAGGGATGCAGGGTTCTTCAGGTCCAGACTCTCTTAAGAACACTGAGTCCTGCTCGGACGAGCAGGTGGAACTCCGTTCATTCAGGATGACCTGAGAGTACATGGGCTCCAGGGGAACGGAGAGGTCCAGATACTCCTGCAAGGAAAACATATACGTTAATATGTCAATCCCAGAATGCACTGCAAAGAGATCAGTGAGCATTTTGTTGGCAGATACATCAGCATATTTGCATTTTGGAGTTGCTGGCCCTGATGTGCTTTTCACATCGTTCACTTATGAAGATTTATTTTAAGCAGGATGCTGAATTAAAAGGCAGCTACCTATGCAGTCTGCAGGCCTTACCTGATTGGATATCATGGACAGAGTGCGATCAAGGTCTTCTACCAGCTGTTTAAAAGTTGGCCTCTGTGTGGGAACTGCATGCCAGCAGTCTTTCATTATCAGGTATCTGGAAAAAAAAATCAATTGGATAACTGTGTCATTATGTGAAGACAACGTGAAATAATTCATTTTTGTTATTATTATATGCTGTTGTGCACAATTCATCAGTGCATTTCAGTAGAAGTTTTAATTTCTGGTAAAGTAACAGTGGAAAATATAGAATTTTTTGCACTTGTATTAAACCAGTATGATGCATTTTTGAGTGATTTATTTATTTATATATGATAATAAAAAAATACTAATTTTATTATATAATTACTTACAAAATTTTCTTATTAATTATGCAGTCTGTTTCACTCAATATTTGTTTATTTTCATAATAATTAAGTAATGATGATTATTATTGTTTAAATATTTATCAAAATGAATTACAAAGTCTGTTTCACTCAAAAAGTTATTTCATAACATAAGTTAAATGTTTTTAAAAGATTTTATATATTTTACTAAAAAAGAGAGAAAAACTCTTGGAAATAAAATTAAAATAAAATACATATTTTTACAAAAAAAAACAAAAAACAAAAAAAACATGGCATGTTTCACTTAAACGTGTCAAATTATGGAAGTTAAATGTTTTGTGAATTAAAAGTTTTAAAGATTCTGTTTAATCAAATTAAAAGAATCATCTTTTAGTCACTAATTATAACATTTGAAAGGGCCATACATCTCCTGAGTGCAGGCTGAGGGTCTGTCCATGCGATGACCTTCTCGTAGTAACTTGAAGAGTTCTTCCACAGGCACTCCTGGATACGGCGAGCCCCCCAGAGTGAAGATCTCCCACAGAAGAACACCAAAAGACCATCTACAACAAGAGAACACTCAGTTAGTACCAAAACAACACAGAAACGGAACTTCTATGAAATAAGAGCACTGATATGAAGATATACTGGAGTTGAAACTTGAGCCATCTTACACGTCACTTTGGTGTGTGTAAATCCTGTCAAACAAAGCCTCAGGTGCCATCCATTTGACAGGCAGCCGGCCCTGAAGAAGAAATAAAAACGTTCACTTAAATATTGACTCCTGGATAATAAATATGACTATTTCAAGAACTGACTGCTTACATTTGTAGTCTTCTTGTAGTAATCTATGTGATGAACGTCCCGGGCCAGACCGAAGTCTGCTATCTTCATTACATTGTCCTCTGTTACAAGTACATTGCGTGCTGCCAAGTCTCTGTGGATACACTGTTGGGGATTGCACACAGACCAAAATAATATTAATTTCAGCCCACATTTTGAAGACATTTTTTAATAAATCACAAAATATGTCAACAATACCTTTCTGGATGCCAGGTACTCCATGCCACGAGCCACCTGGTAGGCACAGGAGACCAAGTCTTTAATGGACATGCACTCCACAGGCTCCTGGTCAGGATTGTAACAGTACTCCATGCCATGCGGCCGGCGGGCACGCAGATATTCCCGCAGGTTTCCTTTAGAGGCGTATTCCACGATGACATAAAGAGGGCCTGGATGAAGGAAATAAGAGTGTTCTGAGAGAGGAAATCCTTGCAGTGTGCTCTAACATCTTAAAAAGCGTGCGATTGTAAGAATCCTCAGATGGGCTCTTACCATCCTGGGTACAGGCTCCGAGCAGGTTGATTATGTTCTTGTGTTTTCCAATCATCTTCATCATCTCCATCTCTGAGATGAGGTCAGACAGGTCCTTCTCAGTGGCGTCAGCTAATGAAAACATGTGAAATGTTGATGAGGTCTGGTTCTACACGAGTAAACATCTGATAAATAACGTGGTTTGGTCTTAAAGCCCCCATGACATCAAAAGTGGAATTTTATGACAAAGTCCATGTCTGTTGGAACTACATTTATATAAATATAAATATATATATATATATATATATATATATATATATATGTATATATAAATACCTAAGCCTTAAAACAAAGAGAACATATTTGGACAATTATTATTATTACTAATTATATCCTTATTATTGAATAAATCGAAAATTGAGATTTATAGATCATCTGAAACCTGAATAAATAAGTTTTCCATTGATGTATGGTTTATTAGGATTGGACAATATTTGGCCGAGATACAACTATTTGAAAATCTGGAATCTGAGGGTGCAAAAAAAAAAAAAAAAAAAAAAAATTTAAATATTGAGAAAATCGCCTTTGAAGTTGTCCAAATCACTTCTTAGCTATGCATATTACTAATCAAGAATTAAATTTTGATACGTTTACGGTAGGAAATTTACAATATATCTTCATGGAACATAATCTTTACTTAATATCTTAATGATTATGATTTTTGGCATAAAAGGTCATTTTGACCCATACAATGTATTTTTGGCAATTGCTACAAATATACCCCAGTGACTTAAGACTGGTTTTGTGGTCCAGGGTAACATATAAATATGATTATTCTAGAAATATATTTACATACACCCCCCCCCCCCCGCCCAATTCCTTATTCTTGTTTTAAGCATAAATTTAATACAATTTTGTGAGGTTCATCATTTAAGCAAGAAGATTTGCCAATGAGGTATAAACAGCAAACTTAATTCAAGATATATTTCAAATCAAGTAAGAGTGTATGCAAAGAAAATGTACACTATTTTGCTGCTCAATTAAATATATCTTGTTGTAAGGATTTTACAGAAAACCAAGACAAAATATGAATTATCTTTAATAATATTTAATATTAATCATTTAATAATATCTTTTTTTTATTATTTTTTTTTTGCAGGATATGATATTGTGGTCTCTCCTTCAATGTGAGTCTATATAGTTTTTGTTGTCACTTCATCCAAAATCAGATCCCTTAGATATTGTGTCAAACCATTTCATGGGGCCTTTAAGGCTTTTACTTTGCAAAACCACGTACATTTCAGCATCTTCACAGCGACTTTAGTTATACGGTTGGGCTTGTCTTTGTCCAGTCCAATGGCTTCGCCCATCACCACCTGGCCAAAGCAGCCCTCGCCCAGAGGTTTCCCAAGTACTAGCCTGTTTCAAATAAAAACAAAATTGCAAAACGATGTCTAGGTTGATGCAATTACAGAAGATGAGAAGCAAGAGAAGTTCCAATTTTGGATGAGTAGTGTCTATACCTTTCTCGAGGCACCTCCCAGCACGGGTCCTGGGGCAGCTCGTACTCAGACACCCCTGACAGCATGGGCGACCCGCTGGAGGAGAGTCGTGAAGGTCGGACCAACATCACACCAGAGTTCAGAGAGGAACTGGATTCCACTGACACCTGTAGAGCGAGGAAGCAGAATGGGGGGTTTTAAGGGCCTTTAGAAGGATACAAGGGCCCTCCTTTGGACAGCATTCATCAAAGCCCTTATCTGTTACCTGTCTGCGGAGAGGAATGCTTTTGGCCAGCTTATGGACGGCCAGCTGGCTGTTGAAGTCGCTCTTCTTGGAGGAGCTGCGGACTTTGACGATGGTGGCGGTTCCTACCATGAGGAAGATGAGGAAGAATCCGACGCAGTAGATCAGCACCTCCAGGTAGGACTGACTGGGGACTGCAGAGGGAGTGGTGGTGGCTATGGGGCAAACAGAATGCTACGGTCAACAAAAACTAGATTTATAAATCTTCTGAAGAATTCATGATTTCTTTTATTTAAGTGTTACTTTAGCATTATATTTAAATTATTATCGTTTTTTTATTAATATTTTTAATAAAATTTCATTGTTATATTTTCAGTTTTCATTTCAGTTAATTCTTTTGTCATTTTGTTATGTGCTTTTATCATTTTTATTAGTTTTTATATTACTACTTAGTTTTAATGTATTTTAATTTCAATTTTAGTTTTAGTTAATTACACTAACCCTGTTTCGTAAGTAGTATTTTAACAAAAAAAAAGATACAAAAATATATAAAATAAAATCAAAAATAAAAAAAATGTTACAAAAATATATTATATAAAATTAAAAATAATTATAGAAAAATAGAAATTCTATTTTTTAATTCAGGATTCTTTTTATTTTATGTATAAATAGAAAAAAATATTGGTGAGGATAATATAGGAACCAGGTTCCGCCACTGAATAAAAAATAAAAAGGGTAATTGCGACTTTTAATCTAAAAATTCTGGCATTTTTCTTGCAGTTTTGAGATTATATCCTGCAATTCTGACTTTAAAACTTGTAGTTATAATGAAAAGTCATCAGAATTGTGAAATATAAAATCACAATTGCAAGAAAGTCAGAAAAGTCACAATTCTAAGAAAAGAAGTCAGAACTGCAAGGTATAATCTTACAATTATAAGAAAAAAGTCAGAACTGCAAGTTTTTTTAGTCATTAGCAGGAACAGGCTTCCAAAGGTTTATGCTTAACTTGATTCGAGATGTTTTGCCAGGAAACAAATATTATTTGACAAATTTTGCTTCTCAAGTAAATGTATCTTGTTTTGAGGACGCTTTTGGAAAACAAGACAAAAATACAGATATAAAACCGCACTAATAAGGCTAAATCCACTAGTACAGTGTCAACAGTCATCAAGAGCACCTCTGTTACAGCATTAAACAGTGCCTTGGACTGACACACACTGGTAGATGCTGGTGACAGGCACACACACGCACACGTATCCACACATACACCCAGCTCTGTTTGATTTCAACCAGTGCATTTGACACTATTGGCACTGAGAAAAGAGAACAAGATTCCTTTGTGGCTGCATAATGGCTCCTCTGTGGCATAGTATTTCGCCCTACATTCTCCATCGGCGTGAGGCTGCAGTCATCCCATGCACAAGTATGAAACAGAACCATCCTGGCCAAATTGTCCTGGGAGGCCAAAGTGACATGGCTACACCTGAATGGTTGTTATTAAATTAGAGCTTTGTTCATATAGAGTTGAGTTGTTCTGCAATAGTATGCACTGGTTGAAATAAGACAAATTCTCCAGAAGATAAGGAACTAATTTTGTGATGCTTGATCATTAACAATTATTTTTCCCACAAGGAAACCCGTATTAGTTAGTGATCAAGCTGATAATCTGTCAGATTAGAGGAAGTGACAGCTATCACAGTCACAAAACTCTGAAAATAGATGCCAACTTCATACATTAGTAAAAAAAAGTTTTAAAGATGCAATGATAATGCAGCACCAAGTCACAGTAATTTCAGATTATAGTCAAAGAACTATAACGCTGCTCCAGATTTATACTAGTACCTAGATCCCATTTTAAGGCATTATATTCATGCTCCACACAAAAGGTGATTAAAAAAAATATTTAATAAATTTGTGGATATTTTCTGCAACATTATGAGCAGAGGTTCTTAACCAGAGGGCCATGGCCGAATAGGGGGCTTAGTAAACTTCTAAGAGGCCTTAAGATTACATTCTTAAATGATTAATATAACACAAAACGAGCATTAAAATAAGCCCAAACAACTACAAAAAAAAGCTAATTCTTACTTTAATTCACCCCTCAACAATGTTTTTTTTTTCCTTCGAAGAAGCTTTGATACATGAGGTAGCCTGTTTTAAAAAGTGACATTTCCAGGTCTAGAAATCACATGCAAATGAATAAAGTCTTGATCTTTAATTAATAAAACTCCATGGGCATTTTTATAATGAATATACACTTGTCTATTTACACCAAGCTAAAATATTTTGTGTAAAAATTGTAAAACATTGTTAAAAATGATCATTTTTAATCCTTATTGAGTAAATCATGAAAAACAGAAAAATCATGACACCTCTGATTATTGTTGTGGACTAATGCGAGTCAGAAAGGTTAAGAACCAATTTAGGAGATTACTGATTGGTGATCTTAGCAGTATGAAAATCGAATCTCCTTTTTTCTATTTGTAGGGCGCAGGAAGTTACAGTCTACGTCAAGCATTCCAAATAAGTCACTTGTGAGGATCAGTCACAGTTAGGATGCTGCTTTAGAAGACAACAAAGTAGCTCACTAGGTATTGGAACTGAGCTTTTATGCAAAATGTTCTCATATCAGTCGGCTTACTCTCAAAATGAGCTCATTTAATCTCAATAAAGGTGACTTGATGTGCACTAATCACTCATTAAAACAACAAAGATAGCAGGTTAGAACGAGAAAATAGGGTGTTTAGAGAAAGGTAAGTAGAGGAGGTGAAACAGTGCCATAACTGGTGTCATTTGCTAGGTCCATGGGAAGTGAAAACCCCTGAGGGCACATAAGTAAGATGATACTTATAGGGGAAGATGTCACTAAAATCCAAATGTTTGGTCTACTTGGCATGCTGGTGCCACGCATGGGTGGTTGTGCACCTGTGGACGGCCACACACACGTTCCCGTGAAACACCTCGGCCTTTGTCAACGATGCAAAATATACACCGGCTAAAGTGATAGCTGAGTAAATGCTCTTTGACTTAAACGCGGTTCACCTGAGACTGGCGAATGACACAAACAAATGGCCACTGTTGGGAGCGATGGAAGAGAAGGAAAGGTCTAGAGAGGACAGGAAAGAGTTGCCGGATACCTTTGACAACGGTCAACCAAGCTGAATGATGGGAGATCCCAATTGAATTGCCTGCCAAGCAAGTATACACCCCAGCATCCTCAAAGGACACATTTCTCAACTGGAGCACCTCCATCTCCTTGTCGGTGGTGTTGAGGCCTGCCGTCTGGAAGAGAACGAGAAAAGCAGACCCGAGGCCCAAGACATGAGGGAAAGGAGGAGGAAGCGGGACCACGTCAGATGCTCAGAAAACCACCTGAAACCTTTCCATCACCTTTAGGGGGATCAAATATTGCTGCCCAGCACCATCACCTTTGATCTACCTCCACCCACATCAGGCAAGCCACATGGAGACTCTCTCCGGCAAGACCCAATCCATAGCGAGGGAGTTATCGCCATTGGTTGGGTCAACTGGGAATTTCCATGGCATCATGGGATAGGAAAACCCAAAGCATGAGAGAAACCCAAGGCTAAAACCTCTACAGAGATCACTTCAGACTATCCTTGGTCAAGTTACCTTGCATGTCATGTCTAAGGACAGTTAACCAGGCTGACTGATTGGCTTCTCCTATATAATTGGACACTTTGCATATATACTCGCCGCCCTCTTCTTCTGTGATATTGTAGAGTGTCAGCACCTGGGTGTCCGAGCTATTGACCCCCGAGTGCTGGAGATGACAAAACACCAAATTCATCACATCGGATCCCAAACCAAGACATCCTAATATGTGTGGACCACTGATGAATCTGCTCCATGTAAGTCAGACTTAAGCAAACTGACTGCATTTCAATGTAAACCTTTACCTTAAGGACGCGTACGTAAGGGAGTCCATCAGGTCCAAGTTTGCTTCCATTCACCAGTATGTGTTTGAGCCACTGAATGTGAGGCTGGGGATCGCTGAACACCTTGCAGACGAACTCTACGTCACTGCCGACAACTGCTGTTCGGTTTGCAGGAAGACCAGCGTACAGGATGGGCCTGTGAGGCGATCGCTCTGAAATATACATGTTTGTCAGATTTGGATTCAAGCGTAATATTTATTCCTAAACTGCCACTGGTTGATATTGAGAGATGACTGACCCACTACATCCAGCTGATAGGTGTGATTGATGCTTCCGTATTCGTTCTCCACAAGGCATGTGTAGTTGCCCTTGTCTGAGGGCACCACGGACTCCATGATTATGGTCCACATGTGTTCCCGCAGCTGAGAATGGAAGAAAATAAATATTCTTTCAAATTTATTCATGCAATATTTACTCCAAATACACTAAAATTAACAACCAAATCTAACTACAGTGTGTGTAACCACAGCTGTGATGTTTCTTGCACGTCTACATCAGGGTGTGTGTATTCAGGTTACTCATTCATCGTGTACAGATTGTATACATTGAGGCTGTGATTTTGGCCTATTGTAAGCTGAGGTATCAGCTTTCGTTCACTCAGCTCAGGTGCAGAGTAAATGAGGGCTGTATGCCCCACATAACAGTGATATCAGTCGGGAACTGAAGTCTGCTCAGGTGCAAACATACCTTGTAGCCCCCAATGCGTTGGTCTCTTTTGAACTCTTTTCCATTCTTGAGCCAGCGTAGTTTCGGCATCGGGTTTCCCTCGGCCTGACATCGGAATTTCACCGTTTTGCTGGCCGGTACGGCATGAAGCTTTTTTTCCATCTTTTCAGGTTGGGCCCAATGAGGCGCCATCGCTACAGAGGAAATATGTCATTAATAATGATATACAATTCATCATTTGATTTCCTTCCAAAAAAAAAAGAAAGTGCATGCTTACGTAAGAGCTCCTGGCTACTTGACGGCTTGTTCTCTTCTGACGATGACTCATCATCATCCTCATCCTCAGAAGACGGTACTGCATGACCTGTGACAAAGTCGACAGGATGTGTGTCAGAGAATACACAGAGAAGCCGCCCATAAAGGTCAGAATATAGCATGAGTCCACAATTCATCATACACAATTTAGATGTCACAAATTCAGCAAAGCACATGCAGATGTGGTTAGTTATGTCTGTTTGTCCACCTGCTAATGTCTTGGTTTATATCCAATAAGTTATAAGTGTTTGATTTTACCAGTCATGAAGCAAATAAAAGCAGCAGCTTGAGAAAGGAGAGGCTTCCAATGCTTTTATTTCTGAAATTATTTATGTGTTCACAATATTCTGGAGAGTTTGTATTCTTGCTTGTTCTGAAAAGTGAACCAGGACGAAGTAACGCATCCGCCCTTCACAGAGCGGTGGACAGTGAGAGCGCATGAGTCACCGCAGGCTCCGCTCCAGAGTTGTGCCCATGCTCCCATCACACAGACGCAAACACACACACTCTGGGGAGCTGTCTAACAAATTCACCACTCAACGCCTGACACATTCCACAGCTGAAAGGAGAGAAATGGCCTCACAGTGTCTCAGTTGCTCATCTATAACAACAAAACAATCTCATAAGGCAACATAAACTAGTTTTTAACCATTTCAGAAGACAATAAGTGGTGTTTGCCTGTGCAAAAACCAGCATGATGCCAAGGGGTTGCTATGTGGTTGCTTAGATCATGTCTGGGTCATATTTAAAATTTATAGGAAATAATTATAATATTTTGTAAATAGAAAATGGAGCCTTAAGCATGAAGGTTTTTAGCATTCTAACATTTTCATGACAATTAAGCACATTATATTTAAGCAAATTACAGTAATGCAAAAAAAAAAATAATATTTTGATTGGAATGTAAAAAAAAGAATTAAAAAATAATGATTTTAGATATTATTTAAATTGTAAAGTGTTTATACATCAATATAGTATATGTTGTACTGCATTTAATTAATTAAAATAATTAAGAACAAATTACAATCGAAACATTGCATGCATTTTAGGTATTACAGGAATGAAAATGCCCCCCCGCGAACAATAAGAATTGCAAATAAATAAATAAATAAATAAATAAAATGTACAATATCTGAATATTACATGGTGCACATTAAGGAAATCATATAGTTAATGCACATTTTCTTAAAAAAGTTTAATGCACATTTTGAGATTTTATGCACTTGGCATTCCCATTCATATTTTTTTAAAGTGATATCCCAAAATTTATATAAATAATGTGAGTGGAAACATAGCTAATGAACGGAGCCCCGCACATGGCATGATGGAAAAATAGTAGGCTAAATATTTCGTTCCACTAACTATAAATTTCCCACACTAATAAACAAATCGAAAAGATAAATAAAGTAAACAATTTAATAATTAAATTGTGCACACGATTTAGCAAATCGAGAGAACGAATTAGTAAATCGTGTGCACAATTTATTTATTTTTTCTTGCATGTCATGTGCGGGGCTCCGTACTAATGCACTGTTTAAAACAATCCTTAAAAAAAACTAATTTATATTAAACTGATTTTTTTTAAAAATATCAAGTCCAATCTCATAGATCATAAAAAAAGTAGCAAAAAAGCAAACAAAACATCAATTATCATAACAAAAAAAAATTAATCAGTTAAGAAAAAATTTTCTTCATACAATAAAAAAAAAAACAAAACAAAGCTCATCCCCTCTAAGCTCCTGCGAGACATACCTGTCACGTTAACGATGAAATAGGTAGAGTGGTTGCCGAACAAGCTCTGGACAGTGCAGGAGTAAAGCCCAGAGTCTGTCAGCTCCACTGACCCGATCTCCAGCTGGCCCCCGTTCACCCGCATGTGGTCTCCATTCAGCACTGCAGCACGGTCTTTAGTCCAGATGACCGCTAGGCCTACGACTGTGGTCTCGTCTTGAGCCAAGCACTGCAGCACCAAACGCTCCCCGGGGAACAATGTGTACAGCTCCATTTTCACCTCTGTTTGGACTAATGGTGGAACAGAAGACCAGCGAAGGTTTGGCAAAAGGGGTACTGGATCAAAATCCGAATTTTAAAACAAAGTGTGAGACAAGACATGACTCTTGTCCAAAGAAAAGTTAAGAACCGCAAAACTTAAAGTTAAGGGCCATGACTAACAAAAGAGGGATGAGCAAAGCACCATGGCGAAAGAAGACTATGGAAGTGGTGCCCCAAAAACTTATGAATGAACAAAAATGAACGAATGAATATGGCAGAACCACCACCAACAAAAGAAATAAAGAAAACTGTGAGGCCACAAACTAAAAGATGAATACAAAAAAAGAAGAATATGGAAAATCATCTACATTTTGTGAGTCTCACAAAACCTGTCAAGATCACATTTGGCCATATTTTAACCTAAAATTAACAGAAAATAATTATTATAATTTTGCATTAATATTTTTGAATGATAACTTAAATTATGATAATTAAGCACATTACACATTAAGTTTAATCTAATTACTGCAATGCAAAACATATATTTCTTTAGACTGGAATGTGAAAAATAATGGTTTAAATAATGATTTTAAATATTTAATTTGTAAAGTATTTATACTTGTACAGCATTAAGTAATTTCAAAATAATTAATTATAATAATAATTTAAAAATAAATGAAAACATTGTATGACAATTTTAGGTAATACAGGAATATAATGTCTCCTCTTTGAGAATAATAAAACTTAGAATAAAAAAGGTAAAATATCTGAACATTATGAGAATAAGATTTTGATGGGAAAATATACTTATTTTTCATAAAAATGTAACAATGCACAAAACTGGAAATAGTTGTATATTTTCTTAAATATACTGCAGCAAAATTTATTATAAAATATAAATATAACAATTTCTTGTTTTGTTTTTTCATTGTTTTTGAGCTGTAATGTGGTCTAGGCATGTTTTTGATGAGATTCACCCACAAATTCAATATTGCACACAACTCAAACAATGAATCTAAAATGCAAGCCTGCTAGCAAGAAATGTGATACTTCCTTTACCAAATAGGGGGAAGTTCTGTAGAAAAAAAAATGAAACAGTTTAAAGATTAACCTCCAGTGGCCCATTACACTTATTAGGCCTGAGTTACATACAAAACAAAAGCCCAAAAAACCCCTGACGCCAGAACATACGGCTTTCCCATTCAAAGAGACCCCCCACCAACCTGAAGTCACCTTAATTGTCAAACAAACTAATCCATCCCTTTTGTCCTCCACAGTGTTTCCTGACAATGCGAGCGGATCCGAAAGAGACAGAAGGGGGAAAGAGCGCGTGTTTGGAGAGACGGAGAAGAGCCTGTAACAGCAGGTTCCTCAGCTAGTTGTCATGGAGATCTCACTTGAGCCAAGTGGAGGTATTTCCTGGATCACAGGCCCCTTAATCCCAGCAGAGACGAGAGGGGGTTGGGATCAACTTTCCCTTCAGCCAATTTAACAAAAAAAGCAGGGTGAGCAGGAAAGGTTGAGGCTGAGGGAGATGCTGGTCTTGAAAATAAAATGAGAACTGATGTCTCATCTGATATCCTTCCAGTCCCTTTATTTCCAATTATTCCCGTCACTTACTGGAGAAGAAACATGACCCCTAAACGTCACATTTACAAGAAAAACCTCACTTAGAACTGCAGTTAATAGGGCTGACATCTCCCAGCATGCCCTTTGATGCATTTATACTAAAATTAAATGCCTGGCTGTGACTATTGTTGCAATAAATCCAGATAAGTTATTTTCAGAGGAGTCTAGCATTTATTAATTCTTCACAGACAAGTGGTTTTGCTTTAAGTGGCAAAAAAAAAAAAACAACGTCAAAAAAAGACAAAAATGTCCATTAAAAAAAACATTAATGTTACCCTGCCTTTTATAAGCCAAACAATATGCAACATTAGGAGTTTGCTTTTCCTCTGCATGGTACGACTTGGCTCAGCACGGCTCAGTATGGTATGGTACGGCTCTGAACGGTTTGCATTTCCACTGCAGTTTAGTATCGCTTTAGAGTGGGCGGGATTATTCACATGTTGTTATAGTTGTGCGCCTCTACTGCCACAACTCCTAAAAAACTTTTTCATTCCGCGTCGCCCCATCAAGCACTTGCTGGATCTGCTCCTCTGCTATCAATGAGAGGAACGTCTGTACTTCCGCAACAGACAACAAAACTTTTTGGTTGTTAAAAAAAGGTGCGCTCATTCAAAACAGTTGCGTTCGATCCTTTGCTGGCAGTGCTGATTTAAATCTAGCGGTTCTTTTGTGTTTGTGTCGAAACAAGTTTAGTGATGATTCTCTGGCCATTCCGTGATCAGCAGAGTTTACAAGTCTTGTTTTGGTAACAGTACGGTTCACTAAAGAAAGTACCAGGTACCAGGTACTGTACCCAGTGGAAACCCCCCTAAAGTGAACCGTACTGTGCCATACCATGCAGTGGAAAAACTGCTCTTGAAATTCAATAGTTTCAGTGGCTGAACTGGTATTTAATAGCCAGGGTAGTACTTTTTTACTTTGTGTATGGTTTTTGAGGATGATGACATGTCAAGGAGCACATCTTTGCTAGCATGTGCCTAATTAGCTAGCTTCTACCAAGCTATGAACTAATTTGAAGCAAAATAATGTAGCATTTATTTTGTGCAAAAGTTTAGTTAGTAAGATTTTTAGTTAGTAAGTCTCTCATAGTCACCAAGGCTACATTTTTTAGATGCGTTTCCATTACCCTTCAAATTGTGCAAACTGAAATAGCAAACTGAAAATAGATCCAATGGAAACATAAATTTTCTAAAAAAAAAAACATATATCGCAAAAAAGTTTTATGCTCGTATGTGGTGGAATAAGGAATATTGCGCAAAAGTGCAATAGAAACAGTTTTTTTTCCGCATTCACAGGTTACCTGGCGTACGTAAAAGTCACATGATCATGATCCTTTGATTAAAAATAATGACAAGTGCGCGTGGGGACTGTAACATGTGTGTACCTACCAACATCACAGTCACTATGACTTATCGCAAGAGGAAAAAATTAAATCTGTAATGGAAATTTTTTCAGGATTCTTTGATGAATAGAAAGTTCAGAAGAACAGCATGTATTTGAAACAGAAATGTTTTGTCAAATTACAAATGTTACTCTCACTTTTTATCAATTTAATTCATCCTTGCTGATTAAAATATTAATTTCTTTAAAAAAATGCAAATCTTACTGACCCAATTTTTTTAACAGTAGTGCATGACTAGTTGCCATTTATTATTTGCATATATTATTTTATTTTTATTTTTTAGGCAATCCCATGCACACTTTCTTCCAAAATGGTTCACGTGGAGATTGTCCAGTCAGAATATCATACAAAGCTACTGCACAAGCTTCAACTAAAAGGAGCTTTTTGCACATAAAACAGCACTGTGAATAAAAATGCAGTCAAATTTGATCCTCAACATACCGAAATTCGAATCATACCTCTGGTAAAATATTTGAAGCAAAAAAGCAACAGAGGAGGAGCGCACCTCCTAAACAGCCAAATTGGAAGCACATTTTGTTTACAGAAGAAATTCTCTGGAAAAAACTCTTGTTTATGACTGCTACAAAACAATCTAACTAAATTAAAACTCTTAAAATTTTCCACTAAACAGAAAGAATCTCAATATGCTCCTATGTCATTCTTCCCAGCCTGACCGACCCAAAAACACAAGCATGATTTCATCAGCGAGCTGTACCAACACACATCTGTGTGCTTCGGATTCAGACCGCTCCGGACTGGCTTCCTGGAGCAGCAGGAGAGAATGTGTTTTCTCAGAGGGAGGTGGAGGCCTGACCCATTTGTCTTGGTCAGTCAGTCCAAGTTGAAGTGGACAACATCTGTCTTCACCTCGTAATTCATCCGCGACATCTTTAAAAGCCTAAAAGTCATTGCATTTCAGATCATTACGAACCTTTTAGTGAACTAAAGCTTCAGTAAAACAAGCCTTGAATCCTTATAGCTGTCTGTCTCTCCGCATCGACCAGGATTGGTGCTAAGCTCTGGACTTGGCTGGGAATCAGTAGAGGAAGTCATAGCTTGGATGGATTGCTGCTGGGATTTCCTGCCTGGCTAGTAATAGTGCTGGGCACCGAGTCACTACAACAAGTCAATTCAGGCGAGAAGGCAAACAGACAGTTCGATCAAGTCTTTCAAACAATGGAGCAAGAGTTCATTCAGCAAAAGTATACGGATGATGACTGTTTTCACATGCAGATGAGCTCTGTGGCCCACAGTGTACAACATATCAGCATCTTAAGCGGCTGTGAATGGACACTATGTCCATGTGTATGCAAACATGCTTCATCAATAAAGCTGTAGACAATCGAGGCGGTAGTGTAACGGTGTTGGTGTCAGGCTGTCACAACAACAATTCTGATTTCTGTCTTCAGTAAAGTTAAAAGCAAACTATCAAACTTCTTGATTCCACTCCAACAATGAACCATAAGGATGCATCAACAGAAAATGATAATACTTTTCATATTATATGGCCAGTAATTATTGGTATTAAAATATATATATGTGTGTGTGTGTGTATGGATGTATGTATATATATATATATATATATATATATTATAGTGTGCGTGTGTGTGTGTGTGTGTACGATATTATTAAAGATATTATTAAATATATATATATATAAAAATTAAAAATCAAATTTTAGCTGATAACTATATGGTGCCAATATATCAAAACCGATTGGTAAGAGAAAAGCAGCTAATGAGCATTTCAGATTAAATATATAACTTATTCAAAGCCATTCTCCCACTGCTATAGAGGTCTGCATTGTGTTTGGAGATCTTTTAGCACATTAAGGAGTCTTTGCAATGCTGTGCATTCCAACATGAACCATCTGAACCTCTAAGGTTTCAAGAAAGAGCGAAAGACCCCGAAGCTACTTGGATGCATAAAGGAAAAGCATCTGGAGTCCTACAACACATCAGATCCTAATGAGTTCCAGCTCCACTTGTTAACTCCACATCAAAAATGGAGCCGTGACCAGAACTCTGCTGCTGCATGAGGTAGAGCCAAGTTTAAACTGAACATCAAATGAATGTATTTGAGCCTAAATCACGCAAGTAAAAGATGTGCTGCTTTCGTCCATTTGTTCAGATTAGAAACAGCCTGGAACTGGACATGGGAACAGGAAAAACTTACCTTGTTCGGTTACTGCGGGACGTGAGTGGGCCAAGGGGAACTGAGCTAGAATAACCCACAGGAGAAGCAAACGCCATGACTTCATCTTCCTGAGAGAAGCCATGCCAGGGCAGCTGGGCGAGGAGGGTGGGCCGAGACAGCTCATTCACACAGCTGTGGGCAGCACTGGCCCATCAACTCCGGCAGCATAGAGCTACCTGCCAAAAAGTGAAAGACAATGTGTACAGGAATTAGTCTTACATGCTATGAAAAGATACAAAGGAGGAAGAATTTACTTTTCATTGGAATGATCTGGCTTTTTCCCATTATTCTTTATTGGCATCAATGGTTTCATGAAGAACCTTTTAAAACATGGACACTTTTCATTGCACAAAAGGGGCTTTATAGTGGAAAAAAGCTTTCTTCAGATTATTACATATTCTTTACACTAAGAAACAATGGTTCTTTTGAGAACTGATCACTGAAAGGCTCTTTGGGGAACCAGAAATCGTTTGTCTATGGCATCAATGTGAAAAAACCCTTTTGAAACTTTTATTTGTGTGTTCTAGAGTGCATATAAACACCACTACAATGTAAATACCACTGAGAAATGTTAATTTTGGTGGTGTGTCCATAAAAAACCATGACAAAATTAGTTTGGTCTCAATAAGATTTTAAATGTAAATGCTGCACATTTTTTACACAATTAATGAAAATAAAACTTGCTACAAAATACTACTTATATAGATGACGGCGACAGGATTGAGCGATAAATCTATGTCCCATAATTCTCTGTGGCAACAGAAGAATGATAAACTACATACATAAAGCATCAAATAAACATCTGATATGCAGTCTTTACTTTTTACTTTGTGAATGAGATTATTCTAATCAAAATCACTTGAACTCACATCACATCACAGTAGGAAGTAGGAACAACTTCAAGCAACATAAATCATTCAAAACTTTGAGGCCACTAAGCTTAATAATAATAAATGTTTCTTGATCAAATCAGCATATAGAATGATTTCTGAAGGATCATGTGACACTGAAGACTGGAGTAATGATGCTGAAAATTCAGCTTTGCATCACAGGAATAAATTTGATTTTAAAATATATTCAAACAGAAAACATTTCTTTTAAACTCTAATATTTCACAATATTACTGTATTTTTGATCAAAGAAATGCAACCTTGATGAGCACAAAAGACTTCTTATTCATTAAAAAAAATCTTACCAGGCCCACACTTTTAAACAGCAGTATAAGTTTCCACTTATAACTATATAAAAAAGCCACAAAATAAGCCCAACTACACTCACACTCTGCTTACAAAGAACAGACCCCTCTCATTTACTGAAATAATACTGTCACCTGGGTATAAAGCCCATCTGGTACTCACTAATTCGACTTCTAAGGCTCCTTCATTGTACTTAAATATTAATTAAGTTTGATTCCTTGATTGCACTTAAATATTAAGTTTGATTAACATTGACAACTGTTTATGGATCAACCCATCACCCACTAAAACAATCACTAATAAATAATAGAATAAAAATCTCCTAATTTCGAAGCAACAAGCGTCCTATGACATAAAATTTAAACTTAACTTAGAAAAAGCTGTAACTTTGGGACTAGAGACCTAGAAAATCAAAAACTAGTTCAAACATGGCTTTCCCACAAGTATGAAGAAAACAGAGGCCCCAAACCTCTCGACCCCTCACCCGACAGCAGCTGTCCCCTGAGTAGGTGTGGAGAGGCTATCCCGGTGGTGTGAAACACATCTGTTAATGCTATGCCCCCCTAAGAATCGCCACTTGACACTTGGCTTTCTTCGGGACCCCAGTCACGCCTCCATCCCTGCCAAACGTTACCCAACAAAAGCCCCATAATCTGGTGGTTGTTTTTGTACCCCCTCCTCCAATAATCACGCTGCAGACCATTTGCTCTCACACCTTCAACTTTACTCACAATTTCCAGTCTGAAACAACACAACTTGGTGTCATATGTTTTGCTCTCATTACTGAGAATGAAGGGAATTAGAGTATTAGTGAATGCAAACAAAGTTGTCAACTGATTAGCACCTTAGCTTCGCACAAGTGTGTTTAAAATACTCAACGATGATGTGTTTTCATCTAGAAGAGCTGACTTACAGAAACATCTAACTCAGTTAATTATGATCACCTCATTAGAGTGATAAACGAAGGATGTCCATCCATTACTGAGAGCTGCCAGCTTGTTTTATGCCAAAGTAATTCAGCTGAAGACAAGTACATGAAAAGACGGTCATTCTGCGGTGGGTGGCGACCCTGAATGAAAAATCCTAAATGCTGGTGTGCAGTAGGTTTATGATAAGGCCATAAACGCAGTTCATTTACCTCACAGGCGCTGTCCAAAACCGTGTCAAAGCAGTAAAATTTAAGAATCTCTTAAACTGATGAGAATGTGGCGTTATTCGTGGAACTTTTTCACACATGAAACTGCGCCACGCCGACCGACGAGATTCAAAGAAATGTTATTGGATGAGCTATAAAAGTGTTTTTCAACAAGAGTCATGAAAAAAAAAAAAATAGAAAATGTGTGAAGGGATAATTGCTAACATGTTACACAGTTCTACCACCAGTCTGATGGATTTTGATATAAAAAAAAAAAAGAGTTTGAGAGTGCTCATGATTGATAGCTTCTGCATTTTAAAACTATGTACAGGAAACAAGCAATTTGCAATGTTAACCACCACAAAAAAAAGAGCCCAACAACACCAATAAATGAATAAATTAAATACTTTTAAAATAATTTTCACTCAGTAATTGCTAGTAAATTTCACAAATAACTAAAGAAATGGCATGATTAAACATGAAACTCCGAAGACCGAAATAATAGCCTATTTTTTTGCTAAATAAACTTAATCTGTTTTATTTAATCAATAAATTAATGCATATTCAGCAAAAATGTTAATAAATCTAAATAATAATAATAATAATAAATTGTTTTATTTCTTTTAATTTTTTGCCTGAAATAACTTCTACTTGTGCTAGTCTCTTTTGAAAGCTGCTTTGGACAAAAGCATCTTCTAAATGGATAAATGCAAATGAAGAAACTTCTACTGAACTATCTCCACCAAAAGTGGAAAACAGCATTGAAACCAGCAGTCCTTTCAGTGTTCTCCACAGTAATGCAAGAGGAGCATTTGAAAAGCCCATTGTGATAATTAAAGGTTGGGGTTTGCTGTGTTCCCTACCCCCCTGAGAGTACAGCCCGGACCCTTAATTACTATGCTGCTGCATCCATGCATGACATTCCTCGACTCTGTGTTTGTTTTGGGAGATAGTCATGCAACCCATCCCAGGACCACCACCACCCCACCCCACACTTTCGACCGCCTGGGTAGTTATCAGGCTTTACACCAGTAATTGTACAGATTAGGAAAGGAAATCCAAGTGAATTATTTTGCCATTTGCCTTCCTATCCACACCTCCGTTGGCTTCGTTTTTCATAATCACTGATGCACACTAAAAACTTCAAAAAATTGGAACGACATTAGTGGTTATGTAAACTCTTAAAACTAGAGGTTCTTTATTGGCATCCAAAGAAACTTTAACATCCACCAAACCTTTTCCATTGCACAAAAAGTTTTGTAGTATTATAATACTAATTAAAACATTCTTCACACAAAGAAAAAAAATGGTTCTTTTAAGAACTTCACTGTTCACTAACAGGTTTCTTCGGGGAACCCAATGTTTATTTTGTGGCATTGCTAAGAAAACCTCCTTCTGGAATCTTTATTTTTGCAGCAAAGTTTTAAAACTATGAATATAAAGCTTCAGCTGCAGTTTACTATCCAGTTTTGCTGAAAGTGATATTGAGAAGATTACCAGGAAGAAACCAGCAGCAGGAATAAGTCACAGCGGGTGACTAAGCAGCGCTCTGACCAGGTGCATGGACGCAGCTCGTCTTTCAGCGCATCAAATATAACACATTCAATTTGGATAGGCTCCAGCTGACACAGTCGACTATGAGATTCAGCCGTAACTCAGCACAAGTGCCACAAGAAGTCAAAATGGGCTCCTCGGGGAGGGAGGTTGTGGTTTTGAAAAATATCAGTTTAAATTTATGATTCATCTCTGAAATGAATGTAGTCATCCTCAGAGATTCTGACATACTCATGATCAGAAAGTGGCTCTAAAGGTAAATTAGCATAACATGTTGAGCATGGGACTGACTCGGTTTCATTGGTTCTTGACTAAGATGTTTAGAATGACTCTACTAGTGCATCTTTCCACCTAAACACTACAACAGAGGTCGGCCAGGGAGTTCAGGCCACATCAGTTCAGTTAAATTACAAACCCCCCTGATTTATCATTAACACAGAGGCAGATCACCCTGGAAAAGGTCTGTTTCCTCAAGGAACACAATGCATCCATAACAAACACTGGACAGACAATGCCACCTAGGGTTTTACAGCTCAAAATAGGTCACTTTTCATATTCATTGATATGGAAATTGAGGGAACACAATGTAGCATTCTTATTCTACTCCTGCTGTGAGCACCTATTCAGTGTTTGTCTCTTCATGAATGTGCAAACACAATGGAAATGAGAATGATTTACTTTAAAAAGCACAACTAGGTTATATGAGCCTCTATTTATATTACATTCATATAGGCTATATCAATACTTCTGTAGTGACCTCTCTACATAAAACTTTCAAAAAAAAAAAAAAAGTTTCTTTATGCGTCTGAAGATAACTTTTTCGTATGACGATGGCGTGCGTATTAAATCTTTCATATAGGCCTACTTCAATTAGAAAGAAAAAATGAACATCAAAAGCATCATAACACTAAAAATTTTCAGGTTCTTCACAAAGTTATAAGCACTCACCTCTGAATGTTATTACGAGCACTGGGTTGTGTTGAAGTGGCGCTTCTTGTGGGAGTTATTTAGCTTTGTAAAGCATTACTCCAAAACAAGCGATCTCCGTAGAAAATATCCCACGCAGAACAAGCCACTCAGCCAGATTCCTCTCGTGCAGCGAGCCTGTCTTTTTGCAAAAAGTAGCGAGTCGCGTTTAAAGCAGTTGAACCAAACAATAGGTTTTGGTCCAGGTGCGTAGATAAACAGTGAGAAAACTTCCACGTCTTTGTCGTTTGGGAAGTTTTTCATTCATAAACTCGCGCGGGTATCTCGAGACGCACAGAGATTACGCGTCACACAGAGATAAACTGCTGCGAATGAGCGTGTTTCTCTTGCGCTTTATCTGTCGCTCACAGCAGCGATTCTTCCTCTGGAAAGACATATCATATGAAGGAGGGTTTTTTTTCTTCGTACCTCCCACTTCCAGGATTTGAGGATTCAAGAATTCCACTGCCCCCCTCCACCAACCCCCCCAGTGCGATCCTCCCATACACCTCCGAAACCTAATGCAGATACACTGCTGATCCTTACCAACTCACTTCTACTTATTACATTCATTAGATAGATAGATAGATAGATAGACAGACAGACAGACAGACAGACAGACAGACAGACAGACAGACAGATAGATAGATAAGATAGATAGATAGATAGATAGATAGATAGATAGATAGATAGATAGATAGATAGATAGATAGATAGATAGATAGATTTCACTTACAGTACATAAAAAAAATCTCCATTCAATATTTAAAAACTATCCACAACATCTTAGTATCACGGTGCTGAGGTTTGCACAGCACAATTTACAATTTTCCTATAATTTCATTATTCACCCACTTCCACCTTGATCTTATATGAATGGTTGTCAATGCTGGGAATAGGTATATGTAGATTTTATAAAGAAAAACTGATTTTGATGTAAAAATCAAAGTAGCTACTCAAACTGTTGCAGATAAAATCATGTAACTTACTTTAGAATAAATTGTAGATTCTCAGGCAATTTTAAACTGCTAATTTCAAACCATAATGCTAATACAGCTAACTAAACATTGGATGACAGGGGTTGGGTTAAATTGTAACACATTTTAGCATCCCTTTACATAGAATAGAGAACTTTAATGTTGTCTATATGGAGCTTTTTTGGAAGCTCATAGCCAAAGGAAGTGTGGGTGAAATGTATCCTATGCAGTTTCTGGATCCACCGAGTCTGCAGTCTAGGGTTAAAAAGATTGGTTTGTCACCATTCTGACTCTGATGGAGAAAATTCATACATAGACACAATCTCACACACAAATTTGTACAGTTTTTGTTAGAGCTACACATTCTTTACCTCGGTACAATGGAGTTGAGTGTTCAGTATAAGCATAAATACAGTTTAGGAAGTTTGTTCTAGTAGTCTAATTTACACACACACACACACACACACACACACACACACACACACACACACAGACACTCCTGCATTGATCAGAACGTGGATTTGAGTTGTGGTCATTCGTAGAAAGCGCGAAAAATTTTGTATTGTTCTTTTAGATTGTTTCAATAAACCTGTTTTTGAAGCAAACTTTAAGAGGTGGCTGCTGTTTTTGCTTCTTTTGTCTGACTGTTACAACCTACCCTGCTAGTGGGGTATATTGTAACAAGGGCACTCCATGTATTTGACATCGATCTATAAGGGCTGAGGTATTCTTGCAGAGGTTTGAATCGGTGCCTTTTGTAGTGAACAAGTGTGGGTACTTTGTATAAAAATTTGAGCACTCTAGCTCAAAAATTCAGAGAGTTACAGATGTTGAAACAAAAAGTGTTACAACCATACCTGGTCTCCACCAATTTAAGATTTGGCCACATGAATCCTCTGATGACAAATAGGCTAGAACTAAAACAGAAAAGCAGTTCAAGTTCCAAATGACTAAGTGCATTTGATGAATTACCTTTTTACTGTGACACCGTTGTATTTTTCAAACGGCTCCCCATGAGGTGCTTTACATCAACATTCAACTCCATTTGCTCACTTCCCTTTCAGAGTGATTGTATCTCCATCTGCTGACCCCATCCAGCTCTCTCAATCCACACACCACACCTGCTTTATTTATGAACGTCTGATGTGGTAAGTGGACGACTTGGATCATAGAAAATCCACCTAGTACGGGTCTAGGTCCCACAGCATTAACATCTGGAGATCCGTTTACAGGGTTTTTCACAGCAGTGTTTGTGTGTGTGTCTGTGCCTTTAAGTCTGAAATCGAGAAACAGGTCTCCTGTTACAACTACAATGTGTCTGAAATAAGTATGTATTAATTTTTTGATGCACTGAAGTGGCATTGATTGGTTACCATAGTTACCTATTCATTTCTATAGGGAACAATTGACAGTGACAGTGACAGTGACATGACATACAGCCAAGTATGGTGGTACCAAGTCGTGGTATTGCCAGCCCGAGACTCGAACCCACAACCTTAGGGTTAGGAGTCAAGCTCTCTAACCACTAGGCCACGAATATACATAGTTGGAGATAAAATGGTCAGAAAAGTCATGTCTTTTGTACTTCAAAATAAATAAATTAATAAAAAAAACAAATAATCAAATAAGATAAAAATTAAATACAATAATAAATAAATAATAAAATCAAATTAATAAAATATTAAAATAAAATAAAAGACTAAAACAAAATAAGAAATATATAAATAATACAAAAATAAATAAAATGAAACAAATAAGATAAAATAATTAAAATAAAGAATAAAATAAAAACAAATGAAATTTTATTTAAAAAAAATCTAAATAAAAAACGTCATAAACATAATTTAGCTTGGAGAAAATACATCTTGGTCACTATAGTAACCTATTCATTTATATTGTGAAAAATTAAGAAAAATATCTGTGAAATCTGTGTGTATTCAGAGATAAAAAAAAAATACCCTGAAAAGTTTGAGTATGGTTTTTGTACTTCAGAATAAATGAAAAAACAAACAAACAAATAAATCCAAATTAATAGAATATAAAAATAATAATTCTGACTATAAAAATAATCCAAAAGCTTTGGGTAGTTTATTGATTTATTTATTTGTATTTTTAAATAAATAAATATATACATACAAACATACTAAAACTGAAAATAAACAAACAAATTAAGAGAAATATTTATTAAATAATCCAAAAGGTTTGGGTATGGTTTTTGTACTTCAAAATGAATTAACGAATGAATGAGTAAATAAATAATAAAATACAAATTAATAAATAAATAAAAAATAAGTCATATAAAATAAATAAAACACAAACATTATGTTTCATAAAATAAAAAAAAATAAAAAATACAATATTTAGATTTAACTACAGCTATTTTAAAAACAGCAATCTGCTTATCCAGCATGGTGATCTTTTTCATATTCAAGCTAATAGCATTTGTTCCAATCAATAACTGGAGTAACACTTGCATTTTGTTTGGCATTACAAGCACTCAAGAGGAGGGATGTTTACTGCTGTAACTGAAGGGTCAACCACTGGTTAAATCACAAACAATGAAGTGACATTTCCACAGTATCACTGTAACTGGCAGCAGAATCAATGCAGTAGAATCAGAAATGCTGGAACTGGCATCGCAGCTGTTCGGCTCCCACTAACACACTGATGGATGCCGTCGTTGAGAGGCGTCTACAATCATTTGGAGGGTGACTGATAGTAGATTGTTAAAAGAAGTGATATATACAGTATTCACAAATATATAACACTGGATAAACGTCATTCTTTGAACGTCTATCACAAACGATCACTATTAACAAAATATTGCAACAAATGTGATATTTTAAACTTTTTGTCCTGAAATATGAACAGTACACAGGACTAAATGAGAAGGTCATGCATCTCAAAATGACGCTGGAGGCAGATGCAACCATTTTGTCAGAAGTATTGATTTCCTCACAACAGTGGTCTCATTTGCTTATTTTCATCTCATTTATCAGGGAGTGGCTGGATTTGTTAGCCTGACTTCGTCATACTCATATTCTAGGCAAAAAATGTTGTGGGCGGGGTTCGGGCTGGCACCCAGGCTATGGATTTGTACCTTGTATTGAAAACTTTTATCTGACTTGTCAGAAAATAGTGAACAATAGCAGCAAAAGACAATACAGATACTAGGTCAAATCAGAGTTATTACAGGTAAAGGGATAACATAAATCTGTCATCATTTACTCACCCTTAATTTAGAAAAATGTTGACGGTAGCCATTGACTTACATTATATTTTTTTCAATACTATATAAGTCAATGGCTACCGTCAACTGTTTGGTTACCAACATTCTTCAAAATATCTTCTTTTGTGCTCAACAGAAAATACAGGTTTGAAACAACTTGAGGGTGAGTAAATGATGACAGAAGTTTTATTTTTGGGTGAAAGAATTGGAAATAAAAAATTGTTACTTCAAATAAAATAAAATATAAAAAACACGAACTTATTTTATTTCAGCTAGTTGCCAAAACAGCATTTTTCATTTCTATTTACTTTAACTTGATGTAGTAAAATAATTCAAACTAAAACTGAAATAAAAATGAATAAAAACTAAGACATTAAAAAATGAATGAAAATGAGAAAAACACACAACAAAATAACTAAAATTAAAAAAATGTTACTTGAAATAAAATAAACTGAATTGAAATAAATATTTTTTTAAATCCTAAAAACGTATTTTATTTTAGCTAGTTGCCAAAGCAACATTTGTCATTTGTTTAAAGTTTAACTTGATTTACTAAAATGGAAAATGAAAAAATGAATAAAACTATGCAGATTTATAAAAAAAAATAAAAACTAATTTAAAAAAGACAAAACCACACAACAAAATTACTAAGATGAAAACATATAAAAAATAAAAACTATTTTTTAAAACTAAATATTAATAAAAATTATAAAATCACTTCAATGACACTAAAATAACACTGGTTTAAATGATATACCAAATATTCTGCAACCATATATATATATATATAACTAATATTTTTTGACAACAGCCGAAAAGGAAAATGGTGCAAACCATTATATTATAATAAACACTTTTTTATTTAGAATAATATGCACAAATGTATTGTGCACAACAAGGCCATGAATGTGCATTTTAAAAGTAAAGGGGGTAAATAACAAAAAAGTCAATATGTTAACATTTATTGCCATTTTAGACACATTCCTCTCACTAGATTCCTGCATTTAATTTGACCGCTGTTCCCCTCTAAAACAGGCCTGTGTCAATGTCTGTGTCTGTGCTCACACACCGCGGCCAGACAGGAACACACTGCTCTCCAAACACTCCAAACATCTGAAATGTGGCTTTTTTACTAGGCATCCCCTGACATGACCTCGCCAGCTCGCCTTAGACTTGCTCAGTGAGGAGAAATACCTTCATCTTGACCCAAAAATGAGTATAATTCTATATTCACATTAGATTATATAACAACATTTGTTCGTTTGGTTTAGCCTGCAGCTGCATTTATAGGGTGACACTATTGTCATTTGAACCTTTTCCTGTTTTAACCCTGAAGAAAGATTCAGATTATATTCTTAAAATTCTGTCAGACTCGATGACTTTCGTCATTTTTGTTAAACCCCACTGCATTTTAGTTTCACACAATGCTAAAACTGTAATTTTTTGCTCATTTGTCACCATCCTGGTTTTTGCAGCTCTCATGTTTTTGGATCAAATTTTACATCACAGGTTAAAAAAATACTAAACTGCTCGTACTTTGTAGGTTTAGAAAATGATACACTGTATACTATTGTATTTTAATAATATATTTTCCCAAGTACATTACAATTAGAATACAAAAAGGTTAGGCAGGTTGTTAATTGGCATAATTTCTGCTGGAAACTATGGTCATTTTCTTCTGCTCATCCATAATAACAGGCATTCATTACAGTGAAAATGACAGGCTGAGAGTGCTGAGAGCCACCCTACGATTTTTCATAATGATACACAGTCTTCATGGTTTATGGTCTTCATACTCTTGGTTTTGGTATCGCTTCTGTCCTTGTTTTGCCACTGACACTGACCTTGCTTCAATGTTATGAAACTGGTGCCTATTAGAGAACTGAAGGATGATATGTCCACAGATATAAATGTCTCAATTATTATTTGTTTACTATACAAAATCATAGTAACAAGGTTGACATTTTAAGATCACAGCTGCTTGCAGACATAAAGCAAAAGATACACTTGTCCTTGTTCACTTTCTGATGTCATTAAGACAAAGTTTTGTTGATTAATGGAATAGTTCTTTACTTCATAGAAGAAGAAACGAAAAAGATTTGTCAATTGTCATGTCAACAGTTTTTGTTGCTTCATGTTTTTGTACAGTGATGAAGAAAAATCAGGATTCTTTGATGAATGTAATAAAAAAAAAATTTATTTTGAATTTTTATGTAATATTATAAATGTCTTTACTGACATTTTTTTAATCAATTTAATTACTCCATGCTGAATAAAAGTAAAATACTCCATGCTGATTAAAAATAAAATACATACACCAAACTTTGATCAATTGAATGCTTCCTTGCTTAATAAAAGTATTAATTTCTATTAAAAAAAACATACTTGCGCCAAAGTATGCAAATTTTCCATTTTAAATTATATTAAAATATATATATATATATTTATATTTTATAAATATTTATAATATTTATAAAACAATTTAGAATATTATTTTAAAAATGCAAAATATTATAAATATAATATTCCAGTTCTAAACTTAGAAATGTCAAACAGCATTTTTAAAAAGTTTTTTTGTTGACACGTTTAGACAAACGGCTACATTAACGTACTGTAAAATAAAATATTAGCTATTTATTGTTTATTAAATGAATTTTTACATATAAACTGTATGGACACAAACTGACCTGCCATAAAAGCTTCTCATTTGTCCTCAAACAACCTGTTATTATTTCTAACAGGGATGATATTCTGTACTGACGAGGTGTTTTGCTTATTGATAGAGCTGCTTTTGTATAAATTGCCTTTAATGTTTTTAATGTCTAATGAAAGTGAACAGATGCTCTGGCACCAGCAGCTGCTTTGATCACAACCCAACTCATGTTGACATGCAGCACAGCCAAAACGCAGTCAGATTCACATTCATAATCAGAATCAGAGTAGGGTTTAATAAAGGCACCCAAAATAAATGGTTTTAATCAGGCACAATGTGCATAACACATGTTGGCAGTGGCGGCCACAGAAAGATGTGTTGGTGGTATTGCATGAAACTGATCAAAGACTTTATCAGCTGTAAATGATTAGCACTCGCAGACTCACAGCCTCATGTTGCTCTTTTTGCAAATGAATTAGATTTTTTTCAGTTCACGCTCACTGCTAGACTGTCAGGTTCTCCTAAACTTAGTTTCTTTATAGAGGAAGCTGGTTTTGGAAGCTACTGCCACTTTCCTTTCGGAACATGACATCCAAATTCCAAGGTTTGTGGTGTCTCTTAGTTGTTTTCTACTCCGAATCTGGAAGTTCTGAAGTGAAGCGAGCCGTTTAAACGTGCCTGGTTCAGTCCTCTCAGCATTTAGGAAGTGTTAGCGCAACTTTATGCCACAGTGGCAGTGATGGATGCCGAGGAAAGCAAAATGCGGTTTTGCCGGGCAAAGCATCGCCACACCCAGATCGCCACAAGGAGCAACCCGGCAAACACAATTCCCATGGAAAGCACAGAATGGTGCAAAACGCTATGATTTGCAGTTAACCAGTCTGCACAAAGATGAACGTATGTGTATGTCATATCATGATCAGTGAGATCACAATGCGCGCTGTGGACGGCCACACAGCTGGAAATGCAGTAATGGTGAGGTCATGTGGTAAACGGTTGCCACTTCTGTCACGATCGTCCATTAAATGGGAAATGAATCCAGTATTTTCAGTATCTGAAAGCCTGTCATTACTTGCAAAGTTCACAAGGGTTGCAGATTTTCTGAAAATTACATGCTTGCGTGGTTTAGCATCATTGCATATTCACAACCCTTTGTGGTGCACCAACAAATGAAACGAGGACCTTAAAGAACAAAGGGTTAGTGAGTACCTAGGTCTGCGGTCGTGCTGTGAATTCTGCACAGGCAAGACACAGTTGGGCCAAAACCAGTCTGTTTTGGTACTTTCTGACCATGGCCAAAGTGCGGCTTTGTGCTGTCTAGATGTTCGGTTGCCCAGTTCTTTCTATGACCTTGCATTTAGTCATGCCGAGAGATTCACAGAAGGTTAAAAATAACCGCTTCAATATAAACACGATCAGGTTCCCTGCAAAACAAATGATTTCTTGACTTCAAGAAGTTTTTAATTAGCTTGCTTTCCAAAACATATTTTTTAAATGTTGCTGAATTGTTCCACTTGTTTTTAACTAGTTCATACTTTAAATAAGTGGAAAATATGCAGTTATAAATACAGGGAAAGTCTTAATGTTTTAAATGGTGTTGCATCACAAGTAAATTTATCTTGTTTCATTACTTTTTTTTTTTTTTTTTTTAGATATTGCAACTGGAAAATGAGACAAACCCCTGTGCTTCCAATTTCTGCTTGCACACATATTGCTTGATTGAAAAATAAATAAAAAGGCTTAAGTTGTGTCAACAACTTTTACATTATATATATGTTTTCTTTTCTTTTCACAAACAATGAGCTATTTCATGAATCACAAAATAAAGAAATATAGAAATTTGTAAGAGGACAATCTTAAAATGTCAACCTGGTTACTATGGTTTTGCACAGTAAACTGATAATACAGGTTTATATTTGTGACTATATTATATAATAAACTATAACTAAATCCATTAAAAAAATATTTTTATTACTTAAACATTAACTGAAATAAAAGAAATTAAAAAATAAATTAAAAAAAATTATAAATCTTCATTCAAACCGCACAGGAAAATATGAATTTATTTAAAATCTCACTAGTTTATCAGCATGCATATTTCTAGCATATTGGCTTGTTATTAGTATTTATAAAATGCATACTGATGGCTTATTCTGCATAATCATATTTAAGATCCCTTACTCCACCCCATACCTAAACTTAACAACTACCTTAATAACTATAGATAAGCAGCAAAATTATAGGAGTTAACTGAGGCAAAAGTGAGAATTGGTCCCCAAAAGTGTGAACAAAATAGCTGTCCCATGAGGATTTTGAATACCTGAAGATATGATTTATGTAATTCTTGAACACTTGTTCTTTGTCTTCTAGCCGTACGAGTTTCTTGTGCTGTGAGGACAGACCACTGTAATGTTCCCCTGTGTTTTTCTGCTTTCATTCATTTTTGATGGTGAGATGGATGGAAACGTTGTGAATAACACTGGCTGGTCGGGGAGTGTCTCTGGGTTGATGCTGGAGTTCGTGGCGGGGTCTGGGGCTGAGGTTTGGAGCTGAGAGAGCAGCTGGCGGACGGGCTGCTTGCCGAGGAACTGTCCACATTTCCGTATTTTTAACCTTGCCTCATTCTGTGGCGAGTGCCATCAGTCACATCCTGAGATTGCTGTGCACAAGAGTTCAACCGCTGGAGAACTGGCGGAGAAGTGTGGATTAGTTAGAAAACCTGAAAAATCATGATTTGAGCTAAAGGGGACCATTTAGATTAGTTAAAGTGAAAGAAAGCATTATTAACACATTCTGAAAATCCCCAGAGGGAAATGTTATTGTGCTTTAAATGGAGCGTTCCCCCAAAAATCATTTACTCACCCTTCAAACCTGTATGCATTTCTTTCTTCTGAGCAAGTTTTTTTTTTTTTTTTTATTATTATTTGAAGAATGTTGGTAACCAAACCGTTACAGTTACCACTGACTTCCACTGACAAAAATACTATGGAAGTCAAAGGAAACTGCAATGGTTTGGTTTGCATCATTCTTTCTCATAACTCTTTTTATGTTCTGCAGGAAAAATAAGTCATACAGGTTTGAAACAACATGAGGATGAGAAATCAATGACTGATTTGGACTAAAACTTTAAATATCATCTTTGTTGCAGAAGTTTTTCCTAAAATACCCATAAAAATAGATAAAAAGATTAGATAATTAAAAAAAAATGAATGTGGATAGCAGGCTGATTAATTTTATCTAGGAAGAATATGATTGAATTTTTATTTTTTATTTTGCAAACTGTCTTAAAGGGATTAAAATTCAATTTAAAATTAAAATTACCCCATGATTTACTCACCCTGAAGTCATCCTCGACTTTCTTCTTTCAGACAAATATAATCAGAGCTCTTCCAAGCTTTAAAATGGCAGTGAATAGTTGTTGAGATTTTGAAGCCCCAAAAAAGTGTGTCCATCCATCATAAAAAGTTCTCCACGTGGCTCTGGAGGGTTAATAAAGGCCTTCTGAAGCAAAGGGATGCGTTTTTAAATCCATATTTAAAACTTTATAAACCGCAATCTCTAGCTTTTGCTAACTGTCATACGCAGGTAAATGAAAGAGTGGCATCCGATGGATGACGTAGGTGTAGCGTAAGCTCCGGTGAGAATATACTAGTCTCACGAGAACCAAGTTTTGTTTACAGCAAAGGAAAACCTCTCCTTCCTGGCTTATATCAAAATCTTATATCGAATTATCCAACATTTTTCTTTACAAATCCTTGTTTTGTACTTCTAATTCGTGATTTGTTTTGTTTTGCTCTCTCCTCTGCACTTTCGAGTTTGTCACTTCACGTCATCTGCTGGAACGCCACTCTCTCGTGAACGCGCATACGACAGTTAGCAGAAGCTAGAGAATTCGCTTTATAATGTTTTAAATGGATGTTTTTTCTTATGAAATGCATAGATTCACTTCAGAAGGCAATTCAGGCCTTCATTAACCCCTCTGAGCTGTGCGGAGTACTTTTTATGAGGGATGGATGCACTTTTTTGAGCTTTAAAATCTCAACCTCCATTCACTGCCATTATAAAGCTTGGAAGAGCCAGGACATTTTTTAATATGACTTAAATTTTATTCATCTGAAAGAAGAAAGACATATACACCTGACTTGAGGGTGGGAAAATCATGGAGTAATTTTAAGTTTTGGGTGAACTATACCTTTAATTCGAGACATTAAGATTTATTTAGAGAAAAAAACAAGTCTTTTTTTATCAAAATAAAAATCTGAGAAAACATAAAGTATCACTGTGCTCTCTATTAAATCTCAGTAGAGTCTAGGAGAAACATTTGAGTTGTTAAACAGATCTTACTTTTTTAAAAAATCTTCAAATTTTCACACACAACCTATAGTTTCTGCTATCAGTTCATAGTTTTTTTCCCTATTAATGCAATTGGAAAGCAAGATAACATAAATATTTAAAATATATACACACACTATACATGACAGAACATCCTGTGGCTCAATGATCAAATAAAGCCCCTTATGTGGATGTTCTCTCCACTGTGGGATGCCCCATATTATTCATCCTTATTCATAACAGCCCCTCTGATCACCCGACACAATCAAACTCCGTCCATGTACAGTTTGATGTTACAATGTGCCTGTATACAAAGTCCAAACTGAGAGTATTTACACTTACGGTCTCTGTGCCATGGGCAGGGATACATCGGTAGACCGCTGGGCACCTCTAAATCACCGGAGTTCGGAGAAGCCGGGACCAGGGCCTTCGTCAGCAATCACCAATGTTTATTATTCGAGGAATGAGCGAATGCTCTGGGGGATCCTGGGGCAAACAAATACACCGCAGCCTCGGCAGGGCATAAACACTGGCAGTCCCCCTCGCCCTCCACACAGGAAGCGGCTCTGCGGACGGGGGGTGTGGAGGACAGCTGAAAACACACATGCCACGCTACGTCAACATTCACGGCCACATATACAGAAGTGTCAAATTCAGGATATCCAAAGTGGTAGACTTCATTTCCTCAAATCATGAGACAGATTTCTGAAGTTCGTCCAAGATCTGACTGCTAGTTTGGGATGAGAGCTGCATGGTTTCTAGCTGGTCATTCAGCAGCTGGAGCTGGTTTAAATTGATAGAAGGTCTTGGTCAAGTTGGTTTGGGCAGGTAGACCACCTGACAACATCTGCTAGAAACCTTTTAAAGCATGCAATACTGCCAGAATAACACTTTGAATCAGTGGTTCTCAACCAGTGGGCTGAAACCTCCGAGGAGGCCATGATGACTCAAAATATTAAAAATAACACAAAACAACTAAAAATCAAGATATTTCTCACTTGAATTAATAATTCCCATCATCTTTGAAAACATTTACAGTATGAGGTAGCTTCATTGTAAAAGCATGACTTTTAGGCCATGAAGTCATGAAAAACTAATAAGAATTTTATTTATCTATTGATTAGAATGAATATACATTTATGCCAAGCTCTAATACCTTTTTCAAACAGAAATTGGGAATTATATATATATATTTTAATGATCCAATCCTAATGTTTATGGTGTGATTTGAGCGAAATTATAATCTGATTCCATTGTTGTCAGAACTTCATATACTGTTATAATTTTTATTTATTATTTTGATTTTATTTTTTATGTTTTCACTTTTAGTTTTTTTTTTCTTTAGTAAAGCTTATTTAGTTTTAGATATTTTACTGCAAGTTACACTAAACAAAAAAATGGCATATGCCAACTAGTTTAAAAATATTTTATTTCATTTCAGTAAACGTTAATTTCAAGCATTTTTTAATGGTTTTATTTTAGTTAACTGTATAACCCAGCTTTCTTATAAATAATTCTGGATTTACTAAAGCAGACGCCAACATTACTCAAGCAACAGTTTAGCTAAAAATAAAAATTCTGTCAACATTTACTCGTTCCAAAACCATACACTGTTCTTCCTTCCTTGGAAATAAAATTAAAAGTTATCATAATATTAATGTTGCTTTTTTCCATAAAGTGGAGGCATACAGTGACAAGTGGCATCATAAAAGGAGATTTCTGTGCCATAATCAAAAAGTATTATATGACAGTTATTTCAATACAAACATCAATATATGGATATTTTTCAGCACTTCTGGCTATGGCTGTATAGGAATAAACAAAAGTGCCCATATAGCAACTCCAGCCATCAGACATATTCATTCAATAACATCATTCCTGATTATGCCATGAAGCCCCTCTGAGCCTGTGATGAGGTTTCCTGTAAAAGTCTGGCATCGATTCAGGCTGCTGCTCTGTAAAAGAATGGCAAGAACCAGAGCATTGTCTAAATTAATCAGAGATGATTTATGAATGTTTCTTTAATAAAAGAAGTTTCAGAAGCCCTGCCCTCTCATCTCCTCTCTGAGGCCCAATGTGGCGCCGGCTGCCACCAGCTCCAGATGTGTTTCTGTCTTTTCTCCACACTGTACCCCACGACCACACATCTGGAATCTGGAAGGTGCCAACAAAAGCCCTGCCGGCTCTTCACCACGCCTCTACATCTCCAACAACACACGTGTGCGGTTTCCTCAGCAAGACTGCTCAGTGTCACCCATAAAAATGAACACACACACAGACACACACACACACACACACACACACACACACACACACACACACACACACACTCCAGCTCAGATGTGTGGGATTCATAATACCTTAGGAAAAATATCTGAAAAGTGTTTTGTTATCAATTTGTTTTGTTAGAGCAGCCAATGGAGAAAATACTTTTTGGTCAAGATAATATAGTTTTAACATCCACCAGCATAGGCTAACTGGCCTGTTTTTATGTGTACAGTCTTTTTAAACTATTAGTTTAGAAAAAGAAGGCGTATATTTAGCACATTATGCAACTGTGGCCACAGTAAGAGAAACAATGGGTGGGTTTATGATGTGCTTTTATTACACCAGGGATTGTGTAATTTTGCCCATATGGAGAGACAGGGAAGGATAAAGCAGAAAGTATATTGGTGAATCTCATGAAACCCAAGAATACTACAAGCTCACATGTCAAACAAAAAAATTGAAAATGACATTTTTGCATAAAGAAAATGAAGAACCTATTTTTATAAACATTAAACAACTTGCACTGCGACATTACTTTCATGACAATTAAGCACATTTTACACCTCAAATAGGGCTGCACAATTTATCGAATTTCTAATCGCAGTTACAATTTTGGATGCCACAATTACGTAATCGTTCGAAGTGGCAATTAATCGTTCAAAGTCCACTTATGTTATTCTTCACGCTTAAGATGCGTTTTTTTCTTTGTACATGTTATCTTAAGGGTTTTTCCATTGTTTTAGTTTTAGTATAACTTTATAATACCATTCATATTTTTACCTTTTTTATAATTTAAAGAAGAAACCAATCCAATTGACTTTGAAGCTTAATACAATAGAAAAGCACTTAAAGTTTTTCAGTTAGTGTTTTTAACTTGTTTATTTTCAAATAAAAATACAGTATGCAGTTGCATCAAACAATGGTATAAACATCATTCCATGTAAATTGTGATAATCGTAATTAATAATCGCAATTACAATTTCAAGGGAATAATCAACAATTATGATTTTTGTCTTAATCGTGCAGCATTAATCTCAAATCAACAATATCATAATGCAAAAGCATTCATTAATGATAATAAATTGCAATAATAAATCATACTGAATAATGAATACATATTCTTATTAAAATATAAAAATATTTGTAAATTAATTATAAATGTTATTATATTTTGATAATTGATGTATTTTATGATGTTGTAAGGCATGTTGGTCAGTTGATGCTATATAAATTATGCTTTATACATATTATTTAAAATAGTATAAATATAATTTTAAAGTACTTATGCATGCATGAAGTTTCTTTATTTGCATAAATGTTATAAAACATCCAATATAAAATTTATTTTTCTGATTCATTCAATAAAAACAATGTATTACAGTATTTTTAAGCATAAAACTACAAAAAAAACTATATTATAGTCACGAGATTTGCCTAGTCTATACGATTTTTACATACTTTTCAACATTGATAACAATCAGAAATGTTTCTTGAGCAGCAAATTAGCATATCAGAATAATTTCTGAAGGATCATTTGAAGAATGGAATAATGATACTGAAAATTCAGCTTTGCATCACAGGAATAAATTACATTTTAATATATATTCAAATAGATATCAGTTATTTGAAATTGTAATAATATTTCACAATATTACTGCTGTTACTGTATTTTTGATCAAATAAATGCAGCCTTGGTAAGCATAAGAGATGTCTTTTAAAAGTATTTAAAAAAATCTAACCAATCCCAAAGTTTGAATGATATAGTGTAAATAGGGTAAATTGTGACCTGGAGACCGGTGGATTAGATGAAATTCACACATGCATGTTAGTTTTACACAGAAGGGCAGTGGATGTAGAAAGTAAGGTTTTCTTGTGCTACTAAATAGGCACCTTTACTCCTGTATTACCATAACCAAACATCACAACCACAGGTATGAAATAACCTGCGTTTAAGTCCCGCTGGCATTCCACACATTTTCTGATGCTTTGATACCACAGAAAACCCGACTGTACTTAGATGATAAATGAAGTGTTGTTGTATCATTCTGGGGTTTGCTAAAATACTCCCTGGTGACTTAAAAACAGAAACAGTGGTAGATCTTTTCTGCAGCCAACATACAACACAGGCCCGTCTTTAATGGAACCCAGATGTCCATTAGGTCTAATAACTCTGCGGTCGTCACCGCTGGGGCTCACAGGAAAAGGAGTGGGGAGTTCTCGGGTCAGACCGTCCCTGGGCCGGACGCTGGCAGGCCTGTGGATAGAGGAAGTGGGCGGGAGGAAGGGCCTCATGTGCGTGTGGGCGTATGTGGGCCGGCTACTGCAGCTGGTCGTGAGGACCGTCCATGTGAGGAGGACAAACACACACTCATACCTTCACACTGAGGGAATGAGAGAGAGGAGGTGAACGTGGGATGCGTTTAAAAACAGGAACGCTTGACCGTGCACCATTTCTGAAGTTGCAACTTTAGTTGAAAAGCCAAAAAAAATATTTAAGCGGCAAATGTGTCATCAAAATACACAAGTGCAGTGTGACTGGAAGTGCACGTAAAAGCACTGGAAAAATTATTTAACTACAAAATGCAGGATATTACTCAGAAGTTCCTCGTAAATACAGCGCTAAAATAACTTGCTAACATCCGAATCTAAACCTTAAACCATAATATCAACGACTTATCTAGTCCAAACAAAATGCCACTTGTAAGTTTCCCAAAAGTGAAGCACCTGAAATAACAGCAGTGCTGGCTGAGTGATTATCATGCAGCGATGATGCATTTTTGTAGGCCAAACCAGAAGTGAGCATCACCCTGGTTCTCGTAACAAAAGAACAAATAAGATTTTTTTCCCCCTTGACTTTCAGATTATTGCAGAAAATGAGATTTGTCACCAACAAAACTTTAAGATTGCTCGTGATAATCCTTTCAAACGAACACAACTCTTATGTATATTGAAGCCTAATTACAATCTCCTGATGTAAAAGGCTAAACATAGGATATAAACTAAATACAACACAGTCTTTTGACTTCGACGTCACCACCATGAAGCTAGTAGATGATGGGTTTACGTGTTTGGTTGTTATGACGTTTAATGTCCATTATGACCTCTGTAGGCCCATTTAGCCATTTGTTAGCAACTAAAAAGTTAAGTACTGCTGCATTTAATGAAAATATCTTGAACTTATGTAAACCACGGGCCTTATTTCGGACATTTAACCAAAAACCCATTAAAAAACCTATTGACGGGGACGTTAAAATGCTAACTCATTTCCAGGTTTTGGCATATAAAAACACCACCTCTGCGTCTCAATGCTCATACTATCCATCCTAAATAGTAGGCCTATGTGAGATTAGGATAAGTGTGTCCCAAAGCATAGTATGTTGAAAATAGTATGCCTAAAGTCCCGAGATGGTCTTCTATTTCAGGTTGATTTTTGAAGTGTGGATCCGTGCACACTCTAATGGTTAAAATTGCCCACAATCCATTGTGCTTTAGCGAAGGATTCAGTCCAGAACTACAAACATAAATAAAACGCGTTAGAAAAACTACAAACGTGGCGGATGCGCGCACGATCGATGGTTAGGTAGAGAGGTTCACAAAAAGGGGTTTGAGTTACTAATAATCAACATTTAACCTGGTATAAAAATATTTATTTATTGTTATTCGTGTTATATTTAATCTACAAACAGCAATGTGAACTTTAATAAACATCCACTTGGTCGTTAACTTTTAAATGCATCATTATGCAGAAATTACGAGCAGAGTTCTCCGCATGAAAGACCCGTGACTGGCAGATCAACGAGCTACTTCTTTTCTCTCAGGTATGGTAGGAAGTTAAATGAAATGTGGAGGATGTTAACCGTGACGAGATGATTGACAGGCAGTTTACAGTGACAGGGTGTGTGTAACAGGTGCCACAGAGCAGTCCATTAAAGATGCAATTGTGTGACGTGATAGTATGTTTTAAAGCTTGCCTACTCGTCTACTACACACTCAAAAGTGTGCACTTTTTCTTCACCAAAAGAGTACATACTTTAAGGGCGTAGTATAAGTAGGCACATTGAGACGCAGCACATCCCTGCAGAACTCTATTGAGAGAATACCAGAGAACTCTATGGCATTACCTTAGTACATGTCCAATACACCGAACCAAATGCTGTTTTAAGAATATCATGGGTAAAAGTGCCTTAAAAGTAGTTGTACGACTACAGAAGACTTGGAATATAGTGCACGAGTAATATGGAGTAGCTTAATGGTACATTTTTAGTAATTTTGGAGCTTGACAGACCCGGACCTTATTCACTGTCATTACACGGAAAAGATTTTCTTAAAAAGAAGAGGAAAAACTGTTCCTTTAAATGGTGTTATTAAGCACTATCAGAAGCATTTATATATAACAAAATATTAAGTGTATGATTTATGAACACTAATAATAATCTAGTGCAAATTGTTGAAGTGAAAATTGTACAATTATTACTATAACATGGCAACTGTCAGAGTGTTGCACAAGTGTAAATAATATTTATACTTAATTGCTGGGCAGTTGTTTACTACCACAGGGAGTTCAGGCAGCAGCAGATCTGCTCATCTGCTCCTGTCGATGGGTTTTCCACACACTCAGGTCTAATCAGTTTCTGTGGCAGCGCATCCTAGTGAACAGATTTCAGGGTCTGCTACAGCACTTATCTGCTGTGATGAGCTGCTGACCGTCATGGATGAGCTGAGGCTGTTCCCAGAAGGTGTAGATGGCAACACGTCTCATCAACACGCATTGTGTGTGCTGTTACTAGACACTGCTGCCCCTGCTGGCGGCTTGATGTTTGGCATCCTGAAGATTTTTTACTTGTCCTACCGAATCGGTTGTTTTTATGACATAACATACGCTAAGCAAGTAAACTTATATTAAGTATTCATAATTTAACTTGCTTATTGAAATAATTTCATATGGTTTATGATACTTTACTCTCATGATGAAACACGTCAAACAGGACTATTAATATTTTGTGACATTCTTCACCACAATTAAGCACATTTTCAAAAAAAAAAAAGTCTCATTACTGTAATGCATTTGAACTTTTTTCTTTTTTATTGTTTTCTAGTATCTTCAATAATGATTATCATTAGTTTTTAACTATTCAGCATTCAATATCTGATTATTTGATTTTGAATTTGATTTAAATCAGCATAAATCATGACAGCAAATTTAAATATTATTTAAAAAAAATGTAATAAATAATCAGTGTGAATCTAGTATTATTCCAGTAAATATTTAGAACTTGTTTTTTAATTATTATATTTTCTGTTTTAACTTTAATATTAGTTGGAGTTTTAGTAATTTTATTATTTTTTATATAGTTATATATAAAGAGAGAGTGCTTGTTAATATAGACTAAAACTAAAAGAAATTCAAAAATAAATCATTTCAAACCAACTAAAATAAAACAATTTCAAATAAAAAAAAACAAATATAATTTGTAATGGTAAAGAGACTAGGAGTGAAGAGTAATGAGATTAAAATATCTGTGCTAAATTGTCATAAAAATCAAATCAATTATAATACTAACATAAAAATGAGGATTTTTCTCTTGCAATAGATGAACTGTCTGCTCTAAAACAGTGCATTGCAATTGTGATAATAGTTAATTTAAAAAGAAAATAGAAAATTAAAAAGCCAAAAGGTCCTTTCAGACTCCAGTGTTTGACTTTATTGGATCTTTACAGGGCTGGGAACATTAAACTAGCAGGTTTCAGCAGATGTTTTCCTCTCTGCATGCAGCACAGTCCAGAAAAGCCACGTAACAGTGAAACAAGCAAAACAGTGTAAAAACGGCACGTATGAAAAGGTATAAAATTGCACATTGGCAGAACAGCCACAATCCTAAATAAGTATCAGATGCAAAAACACAAATATCGGACGTTCAATTCACAGACCAGCAGTGACACATGAAGACGCTTGCCACAAATATACAATGTAATGCAGAAAATCACAAATCACGAGAAATGTAGCAAACACCATCCATAATAATGCAATGCATCACAATAAATGATCTGAGGCAACAGTAGACAGCAGATGAACAGATAAAATCAACAGGCATAAGGTCACATGACAGTAATTAAGTTTGCAGGTAGGTTTTTAATTAAAGCTGCTCTGTGAAGAGGCTATCTGACACTCTGTGACATGTGCAGCGGTGTCAGCATCTCCTCAAAAATGGCCCCCTTCACGTTGGAGCCCCGCAGGTTCGCCTCCTGAAGGTCACAGCCGGACAGGTCACAGTTCTGTTTGACAAAAAAAAAAAAAAAAACAGAAGTGAAGACATGACAAACTACCAAATGATTCTGAAACAAAACTGATGTGCGTTCACCTCCAGATCGGTTCCTGCCAGAGTGGCCCCCCGCAAGTTACAGTTCTTGAGTTTGGCGTTCTTCAGCGTGGCCACGCGGAGGTTTATACCCGTCATCTGACTGCCCTCCATATCCACCCCCTTTAGATTGGCTCCTGTTGGGAAATGACAGGCGTTACATACTGGGATATATGAGATCCAAGAGAAGTCAAGTGTGCTCATTTTACCCTCTAGATTCGCTTTGAGTCCTGCGGGATCTTCAAAATTACAGCCAATGAGAGACGCCCCTTCTGCATTGGTGCAAAGCATTTTCACACCCTGTAAATTGGCGCCCTGGGAAACACATGCAAAAAGACCAAATCAGTGTCACAGACAGAGAGACACAAATGCAGGATAAATGCTACAACAAAAGGAGCCAAAAGATGCGAGGGGGTGAATAAGAAAAAAACAAACATAAATGCACACAAATAATATTTTGCATTGATAAAACAAAGCCTATTTTAACAATAAAGATTTTCATGACAATTAAGCACATTTTCCTCCAAAATTCTCATGACTATAAGGTGTTTTGACATTTTCCTTTTTTTTTTATTTTGGTAAAAGTTGCCATTATTTTCTGCGAGGATTATCATAAGTTTATCTTTTTGATTTACTTTAATATAGTAGAATATTTTTGTTTTTAAAAGGCATGACAACAAATACCATCATAAACATACTACTGTTCAAAAGTTTGGGGTCAGTCATTTTCTTAAATAAATAAATAAATTAATTAATTAGGCAAGGATGATTTAAATCGATTACATGTGACAGTAAAGACATTTATAATGTTACAAAAGTTACCTGAAAGAATCATAAAAAAAAATGATTGAGCAACAAATCAGCATATTAAAATTAAGCTTAGCCATTTTAGGAATAAATTACATTTTAAAATTATATTCAATATATTTTTAATCAAATAAATTCCAAACTTTTGAAAAGTTGTGTAAATATTTTAAATATTATTTAAAAATAAACTTTTAAATAATAACTTTATTTTCAGATTAAAGTAATGAGACTTTTCTAACTGTAATTAAAATAAAATAAAATTCTTCATTATCCATAAAAAAAAAAAAAAAAAAAAGGTTAATTTTCTTTAAGAATTTTTTTTTTTTTTACATTTTCTATAATTTTCTTTTTTGGTTAAAATGATTTTGGGGTAAGATATGACATGGACCCGTCCCTGACAGGTACATCCTTACATCTAGATTGGCACTGGAGAGGTCTGCTCTCTCCAGGTTGGTACCACAGAGGTTGGCGTGTGTGAGGTTACAGCGGCTGAGGTTGGCCATCTTGAAGTTGATGTAACGGAGATCAAGACGAGAGAGATCCGCCCCGCTGAAATTCAGGCCCTGGGAGAAACAGTTTACATTGACATAATGCACAATAAAATTAAAAAAAAAAAAAAACAGTGCAAATATTCAGTTACTTCCTACCTGACATCTAAGTTCTGATTTAGTCGGAGTGGCAAGCAGAAAACGCACAAACTCTTTACGGGAGATGGGCGAGTGATCGTCGGGAGGCTGGGAATTCTAAAGCAAGACAAAACAGCCATCACAGTTATTTATTTCCACATTAAATGTGTCACGGTTTCAACCTTATTGTAAACTTTTTAACTTTTTTTTTTTACCTTTATAACACCTTCAAGCTGCTCAGCGAGACGTTCAATTCCAAAGAAACGAGCTTCTTCAAGCACGCCTGCATAAAATAACACTCATAGGTATTCATTTCATATGCAAAGATCTTAGCCAATCGTAATAGAGCTCATTTACATATTAGAATGTCTGTTACACAAAAAAAGTGTAAGTTCCAGTTCCAAAAGCAGTATGTATATATATATATATATATATATATATATATATATATATATATATATATATATCTCATAGGGAGGAAGATGCTTAAGGAAAACTAAATGATAATGGTTTTCGGTAACAACCCTTAGGAAGCACATAAAATGGTACATGTCTCTACTGTTTTACCCAGCAGATTGATGCCATCATTGATAATGAGCTGTCCATGTCTCAGGTAATTTAATATGGGCTCAAAGTAATCTGGACTCCGATCAATGAGATACGCCCCTTGCTCGTCCTGTTTGTTTCCCCAAACATCTGCCGGGAAATGACAGAAGAAAAAGTGCAGTATGAATAGAAGCACATGCACAAATTATATTTTGAACATTAGACACTGGTTCAGTCCTCACCCTTGTCTCTGAACATGTGAGCCAACATGCTCTCCGGTTCTTTGACCAAAGTGCTCCTGACAAACAAAGAAAAGTGTTAAAAAAGCGTTAGATTGATCACACAGCACAGCGGTGACAAAAACATTAAAATATAGATGAATGAATGAATTAAAATGAATTATAATTAATATTCTGCATTACTTAAATAAGATTTTGTGACATAATTTTCATTTAAATTAAACATTTCCCACAATAATTCCCTTTACTGTAATGCTGTAGTGTTTGAGTTCCTCAAACTTTTTCATACAAAGGGCCAATTGAGTAAATGCTGCATTAACTTTACTAAAATAAAATGCATTTATTTATTAATTTTTTTTTACAAAATGTAAGTAATCAAAAAAAAAACTTTTATTTTTAAAATAATGAACTTCACACATACACATACACATATACATATATATATATATATATATATATATATATATATATATATATATACACACACATTTAGGGCACGGTGGTTTGGTTTGGGCATCATCTAGGATTATTATTAAATATGCTCAACATCATAATAAAGTAAAATATTTTTTATTTAAATCAGCACACTTAAAGCCATGACAACAAATATTGTCAAATAAAAATAATATTTACATTAATTTAGATATTATTTGTATTTACCAATTTTACTATTATTGATAATTAAGCAAATTTAAATCATGTATTTTATTTCACAATACAGTAACGAGAACTAAATGTTTTTGCTTACTTGTCATGAAAATATTAGGGAAAAATAATAAATAAATAAACAAAATATGGTTGATTACGATGGTTGAGACGGTTTAGTTTATGGATTACAGTTATTGAGATTAGTATGATCTGTTTTGACATCACCGTGTGGTTGTGAACCGTCGGCCTCCCACGTTGAGGGTGATCCAATCAGTGTGTGCCCAGGAATGAAACTCATGCGGACTCTCGAGGTTATTTGGTGGATCTGTAGGACATTATTAAATTATGACATTTTAAGGCAACTGAAGACAGATCTGAAGAAGAGAGAATCACACACCAAATCCAAGTTATATCAAACTCACCAACAAAAGAATCTCCTTCCGATATATACAAGACATCATCATCTCTGTGCCAGAGAAACAACGTGGTTTATGTTTCTGATAATATACACACGTAAACAAAGCTGTTTTATGCATTAGATAGCTAGTATTGTTCTTACCTGATGAGGGCTATGTCATCAATAAGACCTCCTTTCCCATTGTATATGTTGGCAGCTTTTATTCCAAATTTTGTGCTTGCAACTGACAGTAGATCAGCTAGAGTTCCATAAACTGCAACCACCTGATATAAAAGTCATGAAAGGAGCAACAACGTGTAATTAATTCAGGAAACACTCCTTTAATTATATATCAGGCAGACAAGAGGTAACAAAACACACTCGCCTTGCCATTGTATGAGGTTCCATTTACAAACAGCGTGACTCTTCTCATGTCCGAGCTTGTATTGTGACTCCTCGGTGTCTATTTTTATTGTTTTTAAACTCCACGTTATTGTAATTCATCAAACCATTTCCGACTATTGAAGAAGGCTATTTACTTCCG
This sequence comes from Cyprinus carpio, assembly GCF_018340385.1. Classification (NCBI taxonomy): domain Eukaryota; kingdom Metazoa; phylum Chordata; class Actinopteri; order Cypriniformes; family Cyprinidae; genus Cyprinus; species Cyprinus carpio. Next base: position 19,588,160 of record NC_056606.1, on the reverse strand, counting down.
TCATCACTGCGGCCAATCAGGGACTTTGAAAATAGAGCGCGGTACAACAACGCAGAGTCCAAAGGTGGGCGGGATTAAAGGACCGAACGTCTTTTGTGGATTTACATTTCAATGGATACTGACATTTCTCTCGTGTCGTCATATATATATATATATATATATATTCGTCATTTAATACAAAACTATTATCAAGTATATATATATATATATATTATTGTGGATTTACATTTCAATGGATACTGACATTTCTCTCGTGTCGTCATTTAATACAAAACTATTATCAAGGCCGCTTATGAAGTAACAGGTCACGTGGTGTTTGTTACTTTTCTCAGCGCTGTTCGTAATGGACGAATCACAGTCGTTTTCAATTACTTAATATATTTTTTATAATCGTTTTATTTTAGTTTGTACGTCAGGTACTAACTGATGAGATTGATTTAACAGGTGATATTTTGTGTGTGTTTAACTGTCTCTAATAAAACCCTATGAATAAACCTTTGAATACATTTGAATGGCGCTCAATGGAGAATTCGACTTTCTGAGCCATCAAGAAAACGTGTTAAAATGAACAGCTTTATAAAATAGTCGATTTTTTTTTGTGACTTTTACGATATTTCACAATCAATAATAGCAATTCACTCTAATATGTTATTATATAATTTTAATATAGTAGATTTAGGGACTTCTAGACTTACATTAAAAAACAAATATGAGTTCCTGGTGTATTACAGTCACACCAAACTAAATGTGACAAAATTCAGCAGTCTTGAAAACCACTGTTAACAACATCAGCAACAAAGCACAAGCAGACAAACACACACACTGCTGTTTGTGTTTACATAATGCACAGAAGCTTCTTTCAGACAGCATTAATTTATTTATCATACTGAATTTACAAAATTAAATGAAAAAGCAACAATCGAAGAAACAGGTTTGTACATTTGAGTCCTTTTTGTCATTTATTTTTTTTGTTTGAATAGCAATCCACTGTGCACAAGGCTTATGATGATATTTCTATATCTATAAAAAGAAAAACAACCAATATGCTCTGACTTTCCAATGACGACACTGGAGTAAGGCGATTCTTAGGTCGGACAAACTGGACTTAAACGCAACCCTGCTACCCCATCCTCCCATTAGAGAGCAGCTCTCTTTCAACAAACACTACAGAAATACTAGTGCCAGAAGAGCTTCTAAATCCATTCGGCCACCCTCTGCCTTCGATATCCACATCGATGAGATTTACAATGAAATAACACACAATCTCAGTCGTTCTGTTGAGTTCATGCACTAATCTGGAATTCGGGGAGAGTCTGAATTTACATTGAAATCGTGCCACAATGATGAGACGTCTAATGGCAATGTAAAACTCACTGGACTTCATTAAAGCTTCAGTCAACAGCTCTGGTTCTCGAGTTAACAATATGAGGATCATGGGAAATGTTCAGAGGAAGACCTTAACTTGAAAGGGCTAATGTTCGCATCATGTCAATTTTTGATGCGGTAACAATTATGCTTTACAACTTAAAGCTGACAAACATAATTCTAAGAGCAACATTTCAACAAAAAGACAGTAAACAACTCGAAAGTGTTTCTTAAAGCCGCCCCTTTTCATAAACCGATGATTCCATGTTAAAATGTGCTGTATACTTATAAGAACACTTGTCGACATGTCAAGCAGCGATAAATCTAGCTACCTACCATGTACTTCGTATTTCGGTATACATTATTTAGTTCCCTTGAGCTACAGAGTGGTTTCAGCCTCGAGACGAGAGTCAAGGGGAAGGACACGGACAAGAAACACAGTAGTGTCCATTAAAGTGAATTGTTGTAGTGGTGAGCGATGCCTTTTTCTATCATATACGCTCGTCGTTAACAAATAGGAATAAAAATACTATGCTGACAATTGCAACATTTAAAGAAAATGATCGATCTCTTCGGTTCTGGAATGAAATTCTTACAACAGAGTAAAACATTCACCTTCATGTTTCATTAGAATAGATATGATAATATCATACAGGGCAGGGTAAATAGTGTAATAAATATCTAAAGCGCTGAATTGAAGCATTGGCTCTAAATGAAACAATAGTTAACAGTATTGACTGATGCCCTGGAAAGCCTTTTTTTCGGTGTTTGTTGGGTGCAGAACGGACAAGGGATGCCCGGTCGCATCCTGCCCCAGTGCCATTCGTCGGGTGTCCCGTACGGAAGGCATGCCTTAGCTGCGGATGGGAGGCCCGGCAGGTTCACTGTCGGGACGGGTGGGGAGGGAGGGAAGAGGGTAACAGAGGGAGGCCAAGCGAGAGAGAAGAGGGATGTGAAACCGCAGAGATGAGGGAGGCCAGTGGCCTTAAACCCCATTAAAATGTTTTCCGGTGGATGGCACGGGCGCGATCTTCCTCGTATTCCTTCTTGGAGACCCACATCTTCTTAAAGGTGTCGAGTGAAGCCAGGATAGATCCCCTATGCAAAAAAAGGAAAAAGCTAAAGTAAAATACACTAAAAGATTTTAAAAAACCCACACACTAACATTCAAAAGTTCGGGGTCTGTAAAAAAATTGAAGTCTGTCATGCTCACCAAGGCTGGCTTTGTTTGATGAACAATAAAGTAAAACAAATAAAGTAATACTGTGAAATATTTAAAATTTAACACAACTTTATTTTAATATATTTTAAAATGTAATTTACTGCCATGATGTATTTTCTCTTTTTTTTATACTTTAATTTTATTAATTGATTCATTTTTTACTGCATTTCAGTTAATTAAAATTTTAGTTAATTTTTTGTCATTATGGTATTTGCTTGGCTTTTTTTTATAATTTTTTGTTTATCAAAAAATTAATTTAAGTGTAATTTATTTTTATTTCAATTTCAGTTAGCAATTTTAGTGCTTCAACTAAAACTTTAATTAGCTTATAGTAGTTTAAACTTATTGTATTTCAGTTCATTTAAAAAAAATCTTTTTTGTCATTTTGGTATTTGCTTGGCTTTTTTATTAATTTTTGTTTATTTAAAAAATGAATTTATGTATAATTTATTTTTACTTCGGTTTTAGTTAGCAATTTTAGCGCTTGAACATAAATCTTTAATTAGCTTAAACTAGTTTAAACTTCTAATATTTTTTATTTTTAAATATCTAAAAAGAAAAAATATATTTATTGTATTTTATTCAAGCTTTAATTCAATGAACAAAAATGATTTAACAGTTTTAGTTAACAATAATAACCCTGAACTTTTTTCAGGATTCTATTTGAGGAATATGAACTATAAAAAAAAAAACAGTATTTACTCTAAATCTAAATCTTTTGTAACCTTATAAATGTCTTAACTGTCACTTTTGATTAATTTAATGCATCTGTGCTCAATAAAGGTATTAATTTCTTTACATAAAAAAAAGGTAGTGAAACAGTTTTGTGTAACATAGGCATATATATACACATTGTTCTTACCCTATCCATGTTGAATAAAGTCTCTCCTGTGGTGCAGATATCTGAAACAAGAAACGATATATATATATTTTAAAACAGTTCTCACACTAAGCTAGCATCTCTTAGCTGTGGCAGAGTCACCTTAATTTTAACGTCTTTGGGCGCAAGTTTCTTCACTTCGCTTAACAACCGATCTCCAAAACCTGCGAGGAACAAAGATAGAGTTTCAGTTCTGTCACTGGATGGAGAACTGAGAGATGATTTCGACTGATCTCTTCGCTCTACCTTTGAGGAGCGTTGAGCCGCCAGACAGCACTATGTTAGAGAAGAGTGTGCGTCGCAGATCCATGTCTGACTTCTGAATAGCGAAAGCCAGCACCTCATGAATACCCTCGCTCTCGTCTCCAATCAGATCAGGCCTGAAGAGAAGCTCTGGAGCCCTGAACCGCGCTGGGCCGATCTGCAGGAGATAAACCGCTGTGAGTAACACATCAAGTCAATGCCATCATGAGCGAGTTATCAGTCCACTTTATCCCAATGAAGAAAAATATGCCACATTATGGAAGGTTCTGAATGCCATGTTGACTTCAGGAAGAACCTGAACTGAAACTCCACTGTATGTCAACAAAACCAGGACGTGATGCTACACTAACATATATGAGCAATCTCATTCTTACATCTAGAGTGCTTCCGTCAGGGAGTGTGTACTGAGCTTTTTCAGTTTCTAGAGTTTCATCCTTCTGGGGGTTGAGGGAAAGGTAGCATGCTCTCTGGAAAACAAAACAGCATTTCTTCATCATTTCGTATCTAGAAAATAATTTCCATCATGAAGGAGCTGCAAAGAACATGTGGTATGAATCCAGATGCGGTGTCTCATACCTCCTTGATGGTGCGCACGACCTCAAACTCTGCAGAAGTGTGGAAATCGTAGCCTTCCTTGCGTAGGAGGAGGCGGAGGTATCTGGAGACGTCACGTCCGGCGATGTCCACGCGCATGATGGAATGTGGAATGGCAAATCCCTCGTATATGGGGACAGCGTGTGTCACACCATCACCAGCGTCCAGGACCACACCTGTGGTTCGGCCTGTGGCATATCTGTTAGACGGGAAACATGTTTGCATGAGAGAGGGAACAGGAAGTCTGATAACAGGAAGAAAAAAACAAAAAAAAACACAAAAACAGAACACCCCCCGCATGGATAAAAACAGCCCCCACACTTAAAATCTCTAAAAAAAACCCAACCCGCCCTCACCACTTTTTACACTGGGGTTCAGCGGCGCTTCGGTCAACAGTACAGGATGCTGTGAGAAACATAAAAAATATGAATGTCTGAAAAATACAGTGCAAGACAGTGTTGTACAAAAATTGCTTATAGTAACTGAAATGAATCAGAGATCAAATTAAATATAAGCTTATACTTTATTTTCAGGTGACGTTGCTACAGAAAATTACACTAATAACTATTAAATAAGATTAATAAACTATGTCATCACAATAGGGTTATGGTTATTGTGAGGGATTGGTTTAGGATTAAGTTATTACTGTAGATATGCATAATTTACTGTTGTTATTATTACCATAAAAACAATAACAACTTAAAAAAAATCACCACAAAACAAAAACATAACAAACAAAAAAAATAAACTAAAAAAAATGAACTAAAAAACAAAATTAATAATAATAATAATAATAATAATAATAATAATAATTTAAAATGCTGCCTTGGAAACTAAATGAAATAAATAACTTTAGGTTGAAGTACTAATATTACTAAAACAGAAATAAAATAAATTTAAAGATAAATATAAAAATAAATTGTATTACAAAATAAATTATTTTTAAATAATAGTATATAAATACTAGTGCTTAAAATGATTAATTGCAACCAAAATAAAAGTTTTTGTTTACATAATATATGTGTGTGTATTGTGTACATTTATTACGTATAAATAAATACACACACAAACAGTATATATTTTGAAAATGTTTACATGTATATAGTTATATTTTTATAATTTATATTATATATAAATATATTTAATACACACATATAAAAATTTTTTTAAATATATACATGCATGTGTTTGTATTAACATATACATAATATATACACACAGTACACACGCATATACTATGTAAACAAAATCTTTTTATTTTGTATGCAATTAATTGCGATTAATCGTTTGACAGCACTACTAAACACATAATATATCAAATCTAAAACCGCACCTCCTCTGAGAAGGTCTGCAGCTGTTCCTTTGAGTACACGTACTGCCAGATGCGCTCCATGTCATTCCAGTCTTTCACAATACCGTGTTCCATAGGATAGCGGACAGACAGCAGCCCCCTGTGCTCCTGAATACAGAACAGAAATAAACAACACATTTACACATTTACAACACATAGCAGCATGAAATCAAAACTATTTGTCTATAAGTTATAATAACTTTTCTTTTGTATGACATACATAAAATTAGGGCTGTCAAATGATTAATCACGATTAATCACATCCAAAATAAACGTTTCTGTGTACATAATATATGTGTGTGTACTGTGTATATTTATTATGTATATATAAATACACACACATGCATACATATATATAAGAAGAATATGTTATGTTTATATATTAAATATATTTATATATAATATAAAATATAAGAATATAAATATATAAATGTATATACATGTAAATATTTTCTAAATATATAATTTATGTGTGTGTATTTATATATACATAATAAATATACCCTGTACACATACATATATTATGTAAACAAAACTTTTATTTTGGATGTGATTAATCGTGATTAATCATTTGACAGCCCTACATAAAATATTATTAGCCAATAACATCACAAGTTAGCACACAATATTATTTCTGGCTAAATATTGACACATTATGAAAGTTGACTGTATTGTGAATGTAATTTCATACTGTCTTTAAACAGAAGAAAAACAAATCTTAATAGAGAGACATTCTTCAATTAAAATAAAAAGGTTTACCTCAGCTTTGGGTCCAATGAACAGATCCCCCTCAAGGGCACCAGCCATCACCCGAACATGCTTGGGCCGCCCCACACTAGAAATAAACCATTCTAGTTATTACATCACATTCACAATACATTACATTATTAAAATAAATGCCAGTATTTATAGAGACAAAACGCATAATATGATCATTTGACAAATTTTAAGACGGCTAAAATTACATCAATAAACAATATTTATCTTAAAACTGTTTGGCAAGAATTTTTTATGTTTTTAAAAGAAGTCTTTCATGCTCACGAAGGCTGCATTTATTTCACCAAATACACATACGATATTGTTAAATATTATTGCAAATTAAAATAACTGCTTTATATTTGAATGTATTTCAAACTGTAATTTATTCCTGTGATGCAAAGCTGAATTTTCAGCATCATTACTCCAGTCTTCAGTGCGACATGATCACATGACCTTACACTTTCGAAAGTTACTCCAATATAGTAATATCAATAAAACAGTTACTTACTAATTTGGGAAACAGTATTTAGGGATCTGATCTCCAGCAAAGCCAGCCTTAATAACTCCAGACCCCTGAAAGAGAAATTGTTAAGCAAGTTAAAAACTATATTATATAAACGTGTTCAATATAAACGTGCACTATAAAAGCTCAAACAGTGAATGTGTTGTAAAGTGAATCATCTAATGATCTGATCCCTCCTTGTTTGTTCTGGAATCATGAGACAGCGCTCGAGGGAGCAACAAGAAAACCAACCAGACTAAAGAGTAAACAAGTTCTCATAAATTTAGCAACCTGTCAAAGTGACATTCAGATTTTGAGATCTCCCACCTTAATTCTGATTAACAGATGGGGCTTATTAGCTCTCCATCTATAGCTTAACTCTTTTGGCATTTACTAAAATCCATTTTCGAACTTATATTAACTATTTCATACTAATAAATGTGGCTGTTTATGTAAGGCGGGGTCACAGCCAGCCATCTTAGCAACAATAACTCCAGCACAAATACAGGATTTTATCTGACAGATATTCTTTGACAGCCATGCATCTTGCAGTCTTACAATAATTTGTACAACGCTGAATCATCTGCTGAAGTTTGAGAGACTAATTCAAAGCACCACTGAAATGAATGACAAATCGGCTTTATAGCGATGCATCATTCTGAGCAGCTAATGCTTCAAGATAACGCAATAAAGACGGATATTACACTGTGTTGCTGTACATACTGAAAACAATCAGACGGTCATCAGATTGTGCACATTATAATCGAAATAAATAAATTCCTAAACACTTCTCATTTAGCGTTGGCCGGCTAGCGCAGGTTTTGGCACAATGGCATTAGCTTTAGCCTCTTAGCACAGACTGGGTGTGGAGGGCTGCTGACATCATACTCACATTATCAATCACAACCGGCTGGTTGGCTATAATATCATAAGACTCCATGTTCAGCCTGCGCTTGGGTGCGTTTTTCAGTCAACTCGTTCGCAAGTAGCACCGTTTATGATTTTCTGTTCATGTAAACAAAAAAATAACCGTCGCTGCTTAGCAGTATAACCAAAGGCTGAGCGGCGATGCGTCAACCGAACCTCACTGTGGAGGGAGCCAATCAAACCCGCGTGACTAGGAGATGAGTGACAGCTCATTTAGCCAATAGCCATTTGATTCGCAGGCGCAGTTTGACAACCTCCTGTGTTTGCGATGATTGTTCATTTATTTATTTATTTTAAAAGTGTTTATTTTGATTTATTTATACATTATGTTCAGATATAATTAGAAATATATGTCTTTAATTAATCGTTTTTGTCGAGAAGCAAAACAGAAGCAGAGAGCACCCGTCCAAAATCATAATAAAAATCGAATTTGCATATTTAACAATTATCTGACACACTTAATTTACTTTTTAGTTTTATGCATGTCCGCTCTTTCAAAAAGTGAGACTATAAATAAATAAGAATACACGCATTTGGAAATTTTAGCAAGTTAGGGACATTTATTTTGACCTACGGAAGTGGCTTATCCGGAAGTTGTTCTTCATAAGGTTGTTGTTCTGTCCTCCGAGAAATTGAAAGTGTCAGATCAGCCGGAGAACCAAACTAAACGCGTATCACAAACATTTACATCTACAAAACATCTTCAGGTGAGGATCTACGTTTGAATTCGGTTAACAGTGTGGTCTGAATGACAGGTTTTGGTGTGTTTATAGCTGTTAAAACTTTGGTTAGTTTAATGCGAGGCATTCCGTATGAAAATAGTGCTGAATTAAAACAGAATTTACATTTCAGTTTGTTAAGTGAGGAATGTACACTGACATGACATTCATACGTGACTAGGGCCTGATTAACAACTAAAAAAAAACTCAAATATAATAAGAGAAAAACATTTATTGTGCATCTTTCATACAAAGACAGACGTAAGTAGAATAAATATAATATAATTGGCATGTTATGTATCATACCATGTCGTATACTGTAATAAATAATTAAAATTATTTTATAATCCCTGTTAAATAATAGTGCTGATCACCATATTATAACACTAAACATATTTCACTTGCAGTAGAAATGTTATTGAATGAACATTGTGATGTGATGTATCAGATATTTTTGCATTGAAGTACTGCATTCCTGTCTAATGGTGTGTATTAGCAGGTGTTGTACGCTGAGCCTGCTCTGGCTCACTCATGGTCGAGCTGGAGAGCGTGGATCGAACCTGACACAAGATGGCCTGTGTAGATGAACCTCCAGAGAAGTGAGTGTCTCTATTAGCTGTGATCACAGGACTGGTTAGCAGAGCTGATGGTCACTGATGATCTGTTGTCCGATCACAGGCACTGCTGGGTGTGTTTTGCTACGGAGAAGGAGGATCGAGCTGCAGAGTGGGTCAGCCCGTGCCGGTGTAAGGGCTGCACCAAGTGGATCCATCAGTCTTGCTTACAGCGATGGCTTGATGAAAAACAGAAGGGAAACAGCGGAGGAGCCGTCAGCTGCCCACAATGTGGCACTGAATACCAGATAGTTTTCCCCAAGATAGGTGAGTATTTGCACTTGACCATTATGTTTTGTTTGAAGGGAAACGTACTGATACATTTTTCCTCTTTTGTTGTATGTCTTGTCATGGATTCTCACATCATTGCATACCTATAATGCACCAAATTTTTTAACTCCTGATAAGAATGTAGTACTCTCAACTCTGCTTTTGCAGCAGTGCTGTTATTGTTAACTAAAACTATTAAAAAGCATTTTTACTGACTGAAATTGCCATTGAAGTTAAAATAGATTAAAATACAAATATTAGATAAAATCTTGGCAACTAAAGGAAATTAAAAAAAAAAAGTTAGTGCTGAAATTAGTAAAACTAAAATTAAATAAATTAAAGCTAAATGGAAATATAAAAAGTACAAAAATAACTAAAAAAAATTGTTAAATTAAAAAAAATTAAATACAAAATTTTTGCTTTGGCAAATAACAAATAAAACTGAAGTACTAAAATTATTAAAACTAAAATGGAAATAAAAAATAAGATAAATTAAAAAACAAAAACTAATACAAATGCAAAAAAATTACAAACGTTGCTTTTGCAACTAACTGAAATGAAATAAGTGCAAGTTGAAGTACTAAAATGATTAACTAAAATTGAAATAAAAATAACTTATATATATATATATATACATACACACACACTTCGGAATAAAAATATAAAGAAACCAACAATTTATAAAAAAAAAAAAAAAAAACATAAAAAACCATTTAAAATCTTAACAAAATGACTAAAACCTAAACTAAAATTTAAATATAAAAATAAAAGTTAATTTGAAATACTATAATAGTATATAAATAATAATAAAATAAGTTTTGCACTTGTTTTGTTTTACCATTTAAAATGATTATATATTTATTTTATATTTTTTAAATTAGCTCAGAAAATGTGACAGAAGTGCCCAGATTCTGTGTGGGCTTACTAATGACTAATATTCTGACATTCTGTTTGGCTGATGTTCTGTTAATTTAATAGGGAAGTGTTAAGTGTGTGGTTTTGTCTCTCGTCCAGGGCCTCTGGTGTACTTCCTCCAGCAGGTCGACAGAGCTCTGTCCAGGGCCAGTCCGTTCGCCGCGGCTGGAGTCGTGGTGGGCACCGTCTACTGGTCGGCCGTCACTTACGGTGCCGTCACGGTTATGCAGGTGTGTTAAAGACAGGAGGATGAGAGGAGCTTGGCTCTTCTTGGCTCTTTTCAAAACATTTTCTTCTCTGTTTTCAGGTGGTGGGCCATAAGAAGGGTCTGGATGTGATGGAGCGAGCAGATCCTCTCTTCTTACTCATGGGTTTACCCACCATCCCTGTCATGCTGGTACTGGGGAAGATGATTCGCTGGGAGGATTACGTGGTGCGGCTTTGGCAACGACACTCCTCTAAGCTTCAGATCTTCAGCGGGCTTGTACCTGGTATGTGGAAAACGGGGTTAAACTTCGCAATAGTTCATCCCAGTGTTGTTACTGGTAACTAAATCTAAAATTATTTCAAACTTTTAGTTTTCATTTCATTAATTAATAAAAAAAGATTTTTAATAAAATGTCAAATAAAACTTCATAAAACTTTTTAATAAAACTTAAAATATTTTTTTTATTATTAATTATATATATTATAATATTATAATAAGTTGCTTTGCCAACTGAAATAAGTTAAAGTACTAAAATTACTTAAACTGCAATAAAAATAAACTAAAGCTAAATATAATTTAAAAATGCACACAAGCTAATAATGAAAAAATGCAAAACAAAATATGAACTTGAACTAAAATTAAAATGAAAACTAAAAAAAGCAAAGTCATCAAGTACTGATATTACTAAAACTGAAATAAAAATAAAGCTAAATCTAAAAAAAACTAATAAATGAAAGCTAATAAAAATGACAGAAGTACAAAACAAAAAAATTAAAACACTAAATAAATAAATCAACAAATCACTAAATCTAATAAATATAAAAATTAACAAAATACAAAAAAATAAAATAAAATAAAATAAAACTAAAATGAAATCTAAATAAAAAGTACATAAAAACTAATAAAAATGACAAAAGCACTTATTGAAATGACATTAAAAGGAAAACTAAAGGGATATTCATTGAAGTATTGAAATTACTAAAATTAAATACAAATAAATCAATAAAAAAAAAACTATTACTTATACAAATTTTTTTTTTTTTTTTTTGCAAAAACTAATAAAAATAAAAAAGCACATAAGAAAATGATAAAAACTAAAATTACAATAAAGACTGAAAAAATTAAAACTGCCATTTTAATATGTATAATTATGTGGTGGATAGCTAATTTTTTGGGTAAACTGTTCCTTTAAACCATCTTAACATAATTCATTGTCACAGTCATACCGTAGGCTTATGCTATTAATAATAATTTAAAAAAAGCATACTTTTTAAAGCAGAAAATCTCATTTGTTTGTGCAGGTGTGGGCCGTCCTCTGGCCCGCATCCCAGCGGAGGGCAGTTACGGAGGAGACCATCTCTCTGTGTCTCGCACCCTGTGCGGCGCCCTCATCTTCCCCTCCATCGCCAACCTGGTGGGACGCCTCCTGTTCCGCAGGGTCACATCAAACCTGCAGCGCACCATCCTGGTGAGAGTCGAGAGCGTTGAGAGTCTACCATACATTAGGAAGTGTGAATCCTAACCCAGTTTTCCTCTTCTAGGGCGGCATTGCGTTTGTGGTGATCAAGGGAGTGCTGAAAGTATATTTCAAACAGCAGCAGTACCTCATCCAGGCCAACAGACACATCCTAAATTACCCAGAGCCCGAGGGACGAGCAGACGGCACTTTTGAGGATGACAATGAAGACAGTAGCAATGAATGAAGACGATGCACTTGAGGAAATCAACAAATGCACTGTAGTGTAGGATTCTCAGTATAAAGAAAGACATATTTACAGATGTTTAAAGACATAATTTCTCAGCTTCACGTGGCTCTAAATCAGCACAAACACATATTTGCTATGTGTTACCAACTGCAAGGATGACTGAAATTCTTTCATTGGTTTGTTGGGGTGTTAAAGTGCCTGTAATAGCAAAATACACCAGTAGATGGCGCCAAATGCAAAGCTGGTACCTGCACTGTGCACTGAGGTCTCTGAGGAAGACATTGTTATGTAGGCTGCAAATGTACCAGCAGAATCATGCAAGCAGTTTGAGAATGAGTTAATTGAGTCTGATTGAAGATGATAAGCACTGGCTCTTTAATGACAAATAAAGGATAATAAACCCACAAACTTTGATAGTCTTAAAAGTACTGAAAATGTGATTATTTTCTTTGTGTAATACTTATTTTTCTCTTTTGATTTTGTGGTCAGATATGACCTCTTGGTACTGGACAGGTTTCATATTTGTCCAGATGTGAAAAATGCTTTTGAAATAGGATGAAAATACTGAGTATATATTATAATTGTCTAAGAAAGAATACTGGTCTTTTGTATTTTATGGAATAACTATACTCACCAGTGGATTCTCTGCAGTGAATGGGTGCCGTCAGAATGAGATTTCAAACAGCTGATAAAAACATCACAATAATCCACACGACTCCAGTCCATCAGTTACCATCTTGTAAAATAAAAATCTGTGAGTTTTTAAGAAATAAAACCATCAATGCGTTTTTAATTTCAAATTGTTTCTGGCTACAATATTTTTCCATAATGTTACTTTGTCCAGTGAAAAATTTGTCTTGTATGAATCAGGAGAGAAATATGTCCAGATCGAGCACCGTTTACAAGCTAAAACAGTTCTAAACAAATACGTGGGTGGACTTTGATGTGAGTGGACAACAGGGAATGGACGTTTTTCCACTAGAGGAAGTGTTATTATAGACTGGTTTCGTACAAACAAACATCTTTTTGCTTCAGAAGACGTTAATTGATAGACTGGGAATGTGTGAATTACTTGTGTATTGTGATGTTTTTATCATCTGTATGGACTCTCATTCTCATGGATGGCACCCATTCACTGCAGAGGATCCATTGGTAAGCAAGTGATGCAATGCTTCATTTCTCCAAATCTGATGAAGAAACAAAAAACTCATCTACATCTTGGATGGCCTGAGTAAATTTTCATTTTTGGATGAACTATACCTTTAATTAACGAGTAATGAGGTTTATCTTAAATAGAAGTGTTAATTATGTAGTCATGGGGGGGTGAGGTGACGGGCATGATTTTCCCGCTCCCCACTGGCGTGTTTGGCAGAGGCCTTCATTACTACCTGCTGTCAGTGAGCGGCATCACATCCTCTGTGCTCTGCGTAGGGCCCTTGGAAGGAATAGCAAAGACAAGGCTGAAGAATAATCTGGCCCTCTTCTGATCTTCTATTTCTTTATTTCGAGAACGAGGGGTGGGGGAAACTATGAATAATGCAAAAGTTTGCAGATGGTAAACGGCTGTCTGGGAGAAAAGACAGAAGAGGGAGCGCAATCGCCTCACCCAAGATGACTTCATTTGGGTTTAAAAATACACCCCTGCTCACAGCCATAGAACTGGAGCAGCACTCAATTCACACGGCATCTAAAACAGTCCTCTGGGATTGTTGTCGCCCACTTTTAAACATCTCTGGCAAATATAACTCCTGCAGACAGGCTTTGTTCATTGAAGCTGCCAAACGTACAGTGGAACGGAACAATGTTTGTGACGCAGAAAATCCCACAATTCATCTGTCACTTACAGGATATATACATCCGACGTCATACTACGCACAAATAAAAGTTTTCAATTAGTATTCCATTACAGAAAGTTATAAATAAATGCCTTGATTTTAAAGCATATTGGTCAAATATGAAATCAAAGGACATTGATGGCTGAATCATAGATGCATTTACATAAAAATTACATCCGAGATTCATGTTACGGCCTTGAAGCAGACCCATTTTAACCCATTTTATATATATATATTTTAATGTTTTAGTGGTCTGCCTTGATGCTCCAGAGGAAATGTACTTTGAGTCATATTGTGAAGTAATGAGCAATAAGAGACAGTCCATTTGTAGAATGGCATAAAATAGTGTTGCAATATCCAGCTGCTAAGTAAAAAGAGAGAGAGAGAGAGAAAAGCCAATTTCTGTGAAATATGTAATGAGGCTGCAACTTTAGATTTAGGCTACATCTTAAGTAAAAACTAGAATGATAGACATAGCCTATATGTTATTTACATTCACTTTTAAAATTGTAGTAGGCCTACAGAATGTCTATATGGAAATAGATAAACACAGCAGAACCAGAGAAAAAAATTGGTTATCTAACCAATGGCTTATTATAACTGGGTCATTTTTGTTCTGCGTTACCTTTGTAATCTGTAATTGTAAGTATTTCCATAAAGGAGCACATCAATGTTTCAGTACAAGATTCTGGTCGAAATTAGAGCTAAAATAATAGCTAAAGTAATGCCCTTAAACATTAAAGACTCAAATATATGCTGCATTCGCAAGTAAATCTGATTGCAGAAAGACTATAGGGGAGATTCTGTCATATCAAGCTGTACACATCAAAGCCGCCAGGCCTCTTTAGATGACGTTTGAATAAATATAACGCAAAAGAGACTCATTTTCGATTAGAGCAGCACGAATAACCCATGGCGTGCTAATAAGGTTGAGAATTATAAAACAGAGAGGAGACGGCAATCCCTCTGGACAAACAACGATTATCTGTTTCTATAATCTCAGAGCTCTCTCGCTGGTGCGTCCCCTGAGGCTTCGGCCTACACATAAACGTACCGAACCGATGGAGGATTGTCTTCAAACACTTCAATTTCAGATATAGTTGGTGACGTGCTGGAAATCAATGGCAATTTAAAATAAGTGCATCTTATCAAGAATGAGAAAACAAGGTTAGGTAAAAAGCTTTTATCTGTGTGCACACGTTTCATCTCCTTTAATAAGAAAACCGCGGCAGCAGTGAAAGAAATGGGACACGTGAGACAACAAATCAAGCGACCTGAGATTTGTAACACCTCCGAATAGAACTCCTTGACCTGGAATGGATGTGATTTTAGCACCTGGGATGTCATGTCACAGACAGCACGCTGAAGAGCGGCATGATCTGGCATAATGAAACCGCTCTCTCTGACAAAATGCTAGATGTCCTTTTGACCAATGAAATTCCATGACCTTTATATTTTTTTTCCAGATGTCTATGATTATAAGGCTTTTTAAAAAAAAATATTTTGTGTGTTAAGTCACACAAAACCTTTCAAGAACATGTTTAAGGTCACATTTCACCCAAAAATCAAAGGGAAAAAAAAGTTTCTCCCTGAGGAAGACAATTTTTTTCTTAACTTTGTGAGACTCTCTTATACATTACAGTTATTAGACAGTAAATATATAACACCCAATGTATCAAAATTTTGATTTCATTTTAATCATCTTCCCCTGACTTTTAATAATTGCTATGACCTTTATAGACAAACATACCTGTAGATTAAACAGAGCTTTGGCGCCAGCAATGCTGAAGTCATGGGTTCTTAAGGAATGCATGAGCTGATAAAATAAATACCTTGAATGCAAAGTCACTGTATGAACATCACAATTTTATCTCTTTTTGTTAACATGCATTTAGTGGCTCGTGCATCGGTACTCCAAACAAACCTGCTGTATATGCAAATGATTTCATTTTCAGTAATGAGCGGAAAAACATGCAACATAATTACTAACGCCACCAGTGAAGAGAAACAATAAGAGACATTACATGGATGTCATGTTTCCAAATTTATTTGCACTTTCAGAACTACCATTTATAAGGCAACAAGAACGTCAACACCAAACACTTTTGTTAGAAACTGAACTTTGCTTTGACTTCAATCATCAAGAAAATATGTAATACTAAACTGGCATTGGCACAGTCATGTATCTATTGTAACAGAAGATGGATGTGTTGTTAAGCTAACACCAATGCTCAAATGTTTAATATGCTTCCTAATATTACAGAGGCACGATTAAAAAAGTTAAAATGCAGCGCAGGCGGTCTCACCAAAGCAGCACAATAAATAGTAATAGTTACAATTCATTAAACAACAACACCAACAACAACAAAACCAGACAGAAGAAATACTTTGGTGAGGGCACCGACTCCCTGCTACAGTGAATAAATAACTGATAGAATTGCACATGAAAAGTACTTTCATTATAACAACAACTTGCTGTTTGCAACTTGCTTAAACAATCCAGCCTCATAAATCAGTCCTTCCTCCCTAACACAAAAGCTTGAAAGTGTCATCAGAGGAATAATCACATTCTTGATGGAATATTTATCCCGTACATGTCGTACACGGAGAGAGGAATAACGCCCTGACTACCCTAGCTGTTGATAACAAAACATCACACCGCGTTCCACACCTGGACCCCAGAAAACACGGCAACAGTGGGTTGAGGTTGTTTTTAGATCTCTTGGGTATGAACTGATGCAGAAACCCACATAGCAACTCCACGTCTCCATGGAAACAGTGCCAGCTCATCCTCAACCCCTCCCCTTATTCTTCCCTCCGTTCCTGCCATCTCTTTAGCAGTGAGCGCACTGTTCCGATCTCAGTAGAGAGCCCTGCTGCATGGATGAGACCTTGGTGACGTCAGTGGCCACCGTCGACAGCGGGAAGCTCTCGTAGGTCTCTGGTACACCCCAGCCACAATGGCAGCGCTGGAGCGTCGCCTTCAGCTCCTTCTGGAAGTTGGTGTTGAGGA
This sequence comes from Cyprinus carpio, assembly GCF_018340385.1. NCBI lineage: Eukaryota > Metazoa > Chordata > Actinopteri > Cypriniformes > Cyprinidae > Cyprinus > Cyprinus carpio. The sequence goes on along the minus strand of NC_056606.1, from coordinate 19,571,016 downwards.
AGCCGTACACTACTGGGTTCACGCAGGTAGACGCCATTGCCGTGAGGTGGCAGGCCGAGAAGATGACATCGTGCTGGCAAGAAGGAAGCACCTGGTGGTACCAGTCAAAGATAGTGTTGAAGACGTTGAGCGGGAGCCAGCAGAGAGCGAAAGCGACCACGATTACAACCAACATGGCGTTGACACGCTGAGCGCCCCGCGCCTTCCTCTGCCGGGCCTCGGTGGCTTGCTCCACCATGTCCTTCCGTCTGCGAAGACGCAGGAATATGCGCAAGTAGCAGAGTAGAATGAGAAGCAGGGGGAGGCAGTATTGGAATAGCAGAAGCGAGGTTGTGTACGCCAAACGGTTGCGTTCGGACGGCCAGAGCTCCATGCAAATCACGTGGTCGCTGAACGGGTTGAATGGAAGGCTGAGGTTCTGGAAGGGGGCATTAGTGAGGATGTTAAAGGACAGGAAGGGTAGGGAAATGAAGCAGGCCACCATCCAGGTGACTGCCACGGCCAGGTAGGAATGGCCTGCGGCGGGCGTCCAGCCGGTGGGGTGGATGATGAGTTGATGCCGCTCCAACGCGATGAGGACCAGCGAGAAGATGGACACCGTGATGGACATGCATTGCACGAACGGCGTGACCTTGCACAGCGTCTCACCCAGGATCCAGCGATCCATGAGCGTGTAGATGACCGTCACGGGGAGGCACACCACACACATGAGGATGTCAGAGCAGGAGAGGTTGGCAATGAGGATGTTGGTGACGTTCCTCATCTCCTTCTGTCTGGATATGATGAAGACCAGACAAGTGTTGCCCACCAATCCCACCGCGATAACGGTGCTGTAGGCCACGATCAGAAGTGTTGTGCCACTCACAGAGGGAGGGCACACGCTGGACTCAACCCATGTTCCCTGGCCCAACCCAGCTGAGGTGTTGCTGATGTTGTCCGAGTTCGCAGAGCCCTCCATAAGTCCCAAAGTTGTTTGAGGAGAAGCTAGGTGTTCACAAAACCGTTAAACAGCAGATGAAAGTTGACTCATTGTTTAGGTCCTTCCATTTATTTGCAGACGACCAGTTGGTTGACCTGGAGGAAAAGGAGCACGTAAAGACTGTTAGCTGGCATTAAAATGGACAATATGTTGGGAGGGATTTAATGGGGAAGGATTTAACTCTGCAAGTGAGTCTCTGGGAAAGGTTAAACCACCTTAATCCAACGGATGTTTGTGGACTTGAAATCTGACCACAAACATCTTGTTTAAGGAGAAAACACTGTAAATCTCTCTTAAGTGGTTTCACCTCATCGTTTCTTGAATTAGCTCACGTGTATGTTTACCAAAACACACAATACATTCTGCTCTAATAACGGTGTGGACTCAACTAATACTCTTTGCAAAAACTCCCTCGGGATGTTGACAGGCCATCCTGTCCGTTAAGCTGACAGATGGAGGTCTCTCTCAATAGAATTCTCTCTTAATCCCTTTTATCTCTAGATAAAAGAGTTCTCTTTTCTTTGCCCTAATATGGCTTTTATCTGATATCTGATTTATCTTATTTTAGCAATAAAAAAAAATAATCATATCACGCACTACAGATTTAAAAGCTGTCAAAACATTAGCACATTTTTATACAGAATTTATTTGGGCCGGTTTACCTGGTCAACCTCAGTCAGTCTGAAGGTTTGGGAATCAAAAATCGTATTAAATAAAATACTGGAACTGAATGTTCCAAGTTTAGTATTAAGAAATGTACTTTACAATAGTGTTTCCAAATACAGTAATGTTGATGTTTCATATGTTTGGATTGCATGGATTAGGGATGCATCCTAAAAAAGTATTTAAAAAAAAATTGTTAAGTGAAATTTAAACTCCTAACTATTTCCTTCTCTATTATTCTATTACTCCACATACTTGAGTAAGCACTGCATCTAACTTGACTTTACTTGACTCCTGTAATGCATACAGATAAATGCATCAAATATTTTACTCCCGCTTCAGTCACTTTGGCTAATTTATTCCTTGGTCCGACCATTCTGAGTTTCTGGATTGAGTAAGTGTTGTAATTAAGCCACTGCTAATATCCTCTCTCTCCTCCGAACCAACTGTCAGGAGTTTCACACCAGTTTATTACGTCATTCATCTCACATGGAGTGGGAAGCTGATTCAGGGAATGCCTTACTGAGATTATCTATTCCACAGTTTCAATCCTTCACAGCTCTAAAGAGCATCATTTATCACACATAATCTTTTAAAGAGGACCTCTTCAATTTACATTGTTACAAATGAAATCCCAGTGCTTTTAAAGGCAGCAAAAGTGTGCTTCAGTTTCAAGTAAAAAAATTTGGGAGAAAAAAAGAGAAGTAATTTTCCATGGAAAAACTTACGAGTACAACACTAGGGTTCTCTGAATGGTTGCCAGGGCATTGCTATGCAGTAGCTAAAGTAGACTGCTAGATGTTTTGGGGGGTTGCCAGTAGGGTTGTGTACCGAAACCTGGTAACAATATGTGCTGAAACTGACATAAGCATCATCACCTCCCTTGATCGCTAGTTAAATTATACTGCATTCATGTCTCAGAAAATTCATGTTAACGCAAGTCAGAAAGCTCTGATCATACAAATCCAACACATCTTTGTATTAGCAATAGTGTCCATGATGTTTTCACATTTCGACTTAAAGCACAACTCGGGAAATGAGTCCATCCGATGAGCACCTGAATGCAGCAATTACACTTCCTCTGATAGCAGCATGTAGCCAACTGTTAGCTAGCTAGATTTAACGTGCATTAAAATGCCTAAACTTAAACTTCCTTTTTAATGAATTGCAATGAGAAGCATTTCTAAACCTATTTTCCAGAAAAAAAGAGAACATTATGACGTTTTTACTCCACAACATCAGTCAATTAACTTCCTTTTCTGATCTTATGTGGCATCTTATCACAGAATGAGGGAGAAAATTTATTCTTTTATGTAGTAAAGGCTATGTCAATTAGCAATGGTTTATAAATATATTTAATTCAGAAAATACTTGAGATGGCTTAAAGAACACAGATAAACTATATATTGTTGCAGTAGAGTGATTACTGTCTTTATGTTTCATCATTCAAATACCTTGTCCATATTAGGGATTTCCTGGAGTGTCAGAGAAGGGTCTGTCTGCAGACTGCAAGACAGGGGCGTAACTTGAAGTGGGCGTAACTTTGACGAAAGAGGCGTAACTTGAAGTTGTCCAAATCACACAGAACCACGCGAGATGTCAAAACGATATTTTGTCGGGCTGCGTTCGAAAACGCATACCCTTTAATTAGGCACTTAATTTCAATAAGAAACTAATTTAAACGAGCGATTAAAAGAGTACATACTCTACAGCCTGAATGCGTATTTGTGTATGAAGCATTAATGCGATTTGGATATCATCATCCGCTATGTTGATCATGTGACCTACAAAGTTAAAACGAGCGAAACTTAACGAGCGAAATTTAAAACATATGAGTGAAAGGTTTAATGAATGTATTTGTATCTTGATAATGAAGATTGTAGTATAGCCAATACTGTTAATTTAAGTTTTTATATTTTTTAACTCCACTAATGTGATTTTTTTAAAGAATTAGAAAACCCAAAATCGTTATCTCTAGAATATTTTTTTCAATTATTTTATGTGAATTTTTTTTCTTGTATAGTATCTTATACTATGAACACGTTATTTTTTTATTTACTGTTTTATGGCGTTATCTTTTTATTGTTAGATACAACCGTCTTACCCATGATCTTTTATGTAATAAGTTTGGCAATAATAATAAAAAACCAGAGGTACAGGTGCACTACCACCTCACAGCATCACTAACTCAACAGTCCAGTACATTCTCTCAGCGACTCTGCAATATCTGCACAAACGAAACGTCGAACAGCTGCTCGAAGATCTCACCTTTGGAGAAGATTGTTGATTTTATACTCTAAAATGTAAGTATCACTACTCAAAAATTAACATTACCCCATAATGAATTGCATCTTTTGCTCACCCCAACACTTACATGCAATAATAATGATAAATGCCAACCAATAATTATATACATTTTTTTCCTTAAAATTACATTTAGTAAAGAAGCAAAATGTATTTTCTGTCGTGACATAGCTATACATGAATATACACTAACGCAGTTGATGTGAATACATCAGTTTTCAGTCAAGCAATTAATACATGAATAGATCAAATATTTATATTTTTTTTTTTGGTAAATTACTGACAACAAGAAACATGTCTAAATGATTAAAAGAATGTATAAAAGTTAGCATCACAATAAATACAGACATGTACAAGTCAACAACACATGAAACAAAGCTTCTTTCAAACTAACTGTTCTAACAATCATGTATTTACAGATGGTGAATCCCACATCTTACTATCATCTCAACACAGCTGAGACAGTTCTGCTGCTGCTGCGCTTCACAATCTCACTCTTCTCAACAGGGATGTCGTGTCGTTGAGCAACAGGATGAGGAAAGACCTTGATGACAGCTCTCTGAACCACACAACCTTGAAGCGAGAGCAAAGAACACATGCAGGACAATCGGGGGAAGTGTGGCTAATGGTTAGAGAGTCGGACTCCCAATCGAAGGGTTGTGAGTTCGAGTCTCGGGGCCGGCAGGAATTGGGGGTGGGGGGAGTGCATGTACAGTTCTCTCTCCACCTTCAATACCATGACTTAGGTGCCCTTGAGCAAGGCACCGAACCCCCAACTGCTCCCCGGCGCCGCAGCATAAAAATGGCTGCCCACTGCTCCGGGTGTGTGTTCACAGTGTGTGTGTGTGTTCACCTGCTCTGTGTGTGTGCACTTCGGATGGGTTAAATGCAGAGCACGCATTCTGAGTATGGGTCACCATACTTGGCTGAATGTCACGTCACACATTCGGTTTTTATCTTACCACTTTCAATCTGACTGGTGCTGTGTCTGCTCCAAACAATCGTGTGCTGCTCTCCATGAGCACCACTACCTGTAAAACATTTACACCAGAGTTTACAAGTACATGCATTGATTATTACTTTTGTAGTGTGCTAAAACACTGAACTGGTTCAAAACTGTGCTTGAGCACGGCTCTTTTCTCCAGCTTGATCAAGGATTGTAGGCCTCTGTAATAAGAGCACTGTCAATCACTTCAGGATAAAAGCTCCATCACATTTTTTGATGATGCTTTTGAAGCTTCTGAAAGTCAGCCTTCGTCTTATAAAACAGAAACCAGCAGAACAAAACTTTACCAAATCAAATCCTCAGTGTCTTTTTTGGTGTTTCTCCAGATGCTCTCGCTGCTCTGGGGTCACTGAGGATGACGAGACACCACAGCAGCATCTGGTCCTGATGAGACAGTAAGAGCTGGAGTGATGGAGCGTCTCATCCGTGTCTCTGGACCATTTCCGGATGCTGCAGTGGACTTTCTCCATCCTCAGTGCACACACCAGTCTGCAGAGATTTTCATAACCTACAGAAATAAAAAAACACAATACAAAAAGTCATTACTTTATTCTTTTGTTTCAGGTTTTTCCTTTTTTTCCCCTTTCCTTGCAGTCCGCTCCACCACAAATAGATCTGCAGCAAAATGCACAGAAATCAACAATAAGAAAAGTGTGCTGTAATAAATAACTGTTTGAAATTACACTATTAAAATGTTTTATTTATTTATCTAGTGTACAATACTTACACAAATCCTTTGATGGCAGCATTCCTCATCAGTCACTCTACAGCAGATAAACATAATCTGTTCCTGTAACATCAGACAAGAGTCAAGTAACCTCTGTGATTTATCTGTGATATACTGCATCTGCATGTTGAGTTAGTAACTGATGTAACTCGCTTTTTATCCAACACAAATGTTCCTAAAATTATCAATATTGCAAATTGACAAATAAAATAGATAAATAGTGTTTAGTTACTGTATGTAGATTTTGTTTGTTTACATGACTTACATTCATCTAAAGCAGTGTTGACAGTGAATTCTACACAATAGCACACATTCATCACTCAGATGTGTTTCATGTCTGTTAAATGTGCTTATCTGCAATACTTATTAAAGACTATCCTGTCAGATGATAATAGCCAATTAGTAATAGTCTTCAAGATGTATATATGGTTTATGTAAATCCACTTTACAAGAAGTGTACTTAATGGAGCTCCCCTGTTATTTATTCATTATAAAACGTGTTTTTTACAGCCCAATCACAAATATGCTATATTATGTAATTAACAAAAAGGTTTTATGGTTTAGATTAAGCCAGGATCAGGCCATAGCTCAATTAGTCTTGTCTGTGAAACCGGAGGATTAGCGTCTTTACACCTTTTGCTTATATGTTCGACTTTACACCTTAGTTTTTAAAAGATTATTAACTCCAAAATCAATAACACTGTAGAAAATAACTTGTACTCTTAAATTTAAATAATTATTTCGTGTGAAAAATATATTCTCACCATTGTAACTCATTGTAACTTCTTTCCAGTTTAAACGGCGGTTGGCATCCAGCTATTGGTGCAATACCGCCCTCTTCTGTCCCGGAGTGTGGATCAGATAATAGGTTTTCCTACTAAAGTACGCATCACTCACATTGTCCCCTACCATTAATATCTATGCATCAAATCCTGCCTAAAACCCCTGCTTTCCTTAAAAAAACGTAATCAATATTCTACTCTGTGCCCTACTGAAAGCAGCCAACAACTTATCATTTTGACATCTCCCGTGATTCTGTGAGATTTCGACAACTTCAAGTTACGCCGCCTGCTTCAAGTTCGCCTCTTTCAGTTACGCCCCTGTCTTGCAGTCTGCAGACGTACACGCTTGACAGATAGAGATACCTTGTCCATATTAGGGATTTCCTGGAGTGTCATGAGTTCTATTACTTCTGTGATGCATATGTGTAGTTTCTGCGCGAGGGTGCCCTCTGGATGCCAGTATGAATGAAACAGACATTACATGTGTTTATATTGATCAATATTGGCCAATCCATCCTATTTTGGGTGAAAGGAAAAATAACACTTTTCTCAAAAGAGTAGTAATAGAGTAGTAGACGTGATAATCCATGTTTTTTTTTTTAAGTATGGGTCCAGGCACAGTTTAGGCACCGTTACCATTTTAAAATTATTAATTTGGCAATTATTAAAAACCCAAACGATACCCAAGCCTAGTTTCCAGGTGGTTACTATTGTCTAACATCTATTTTGGACCCTAAATAAGCCTTGGATCTCTCCTTTAATTCAAGTCTATGGGATCAGCACTTCCCAATAATGTTTCACATCAATAAACCATAACACTACTGTACACTGAATATGCATACATATTGAAATAAAATGTATGCAAATGTGACATTATAACTTTTAATGTTTTTTTTTTTAATTTATTATTCTATTTTTTTCTATTTTATTAAAAATGGCAAAATAAAATGTGCATAAGTCATCACTAATGCAGAAAAGCATTCTAAGAAAGAGGTCAGATTTGAGAATATGATACATCTGATATATTATACATTTGATAGATGTGTCCTTCAGAGGATACAAAGTATTGTATTACCACAGCACTGACATGCTGAGATATAATGGCATATATCAGAGGCAGCAGCATCTGAGGTTTGTGTGTGTGGAGAGAGTGACTCAAGAATTTAAGGGAGTGTGTGAAATTATATAAGGCAGAACTAAATTAATCATCTAATTTTCATATCACACAGACAAGTCTGAGCGACATGCTTTCATAACCACTCACAGAGATTCTCTACTTGTGCAAATCCAATGCTCATTGTCATTTGAGATAAAAAGAAATTGAGGAAATGAATAAACCAAAAATACAAAAACGAAGGCAAATGAGTTACAGCGTTTCCAGCAGACATTTAAATCAAGCTGAGGTCAAAAAGAACATTTTAAGGGAACAGTTCATCCAAAAATGAAGATTCTGACATTTATTCACCCTCATGTTATTTCCAACCCCCTGGAATTTCTTTCTCTTGTCAAACACAAAGGAAGAAATTTGTAGCAGAATGTTCAAGCTGGTCTTCTCCATACAATGAAAGTGAACAAGAAGTTATATTAATATAACATAGTTTTTGTTTTCCAATAAAAAAGGGTTAAAAAATTATGCCAAATTGTTTTTTTTTTTTTGTTTTTTTTTTGTGACCTGTCCCTTTAATGAGAAAAGCTTATGTTAAAATCTTCACACAGGAAGCCGAAATTCGCAAAGGGACATTTATCATTATTTGTGAGCTGCTGACTAAGTGTACAAGGTCAGATCTAATAGATTAGGTCAGAAAACAAAGAGTGAATTGTGCCAAAGTGCTTTCATCCTCAATTAACCTTGAAGAGTTCGACTGTATTGACAGAAGCTGTAGCAGTTCATTTGCTTGTTCCTCATGATTTGGATCCTGTCATTCTCACTGTAGCTGCAAGTTCCTTGTCAGGCAGCTAGTAAGCTGACAACAACTACTGCTATCAAGCACTTTGGTCAAGCATTACTGAGAGAAGAATCTTGCTTCTCCAGGGGAATGTTAATGTTTTTTCGGTAACCTTTTTATTGGTACTTTATCATGCTTGCAGAACTACTATTTGACTCATATTAGCAGCTGTGAGTCACTTGGGTAATTGACAGCTTTATAATGACCTTGAGATGTGCCAGGCTTATCACAACCTCTGATTAAACAGACTCTTGAGGGTACTGTTGAGTCAACAAATAATAATGTGAGCGATCAAACCTAATCAAACCATTCAGTCTTAAGATGACTGTGTTCTTGAAGTGTTTAATTTTTTTTCTCTTTTAAAATACCTTCTCCAATCTAATCTTAAAGGAACAGTGCACCTAAAATGAATGAAAATTCTTTTTCGAAGAGTGTTTTGTCATTTAATGTCAGGGGTGTCCAATGACTTTGAAAATATCTTCTTTTGTGCTTCACAGAAGAAAAACACTTAGAGAGGTTTAAAATGACATGAGTGATGACTAAACTGTAAAAAATGATTTTTTAAAAAGTTATAAATAAAACAAAGATTACAGAAGTATATTTTACAAGGAAATGCTATTTCAGTCCTCACTTTTTTTGTTTAATTCAATGTGTTACTTGCTGATTCTTTGTAATTATTTGTGAAATTTACTAACAATTTTTTAGTAAAATCTCTTTCAACATTTTTTTCCTGTGTATGAGTAACCATTTGGAGGTTCAAAACATCATATATAACATTGATCTTTTTATCTGAACATGCCAACCAGCCAAAAAAACAAAAACGCTATGCTATGCTTTTCTAAATTATCTGCTCCATTTTCGTCTGATGGTAATGCGAATAAAGAAATCCCATAGATTTGCATTCAAGGAGAACTCGCCAATACACATATAAATAAAAATAAAAAAAAAAAAATCGAATATTTTCCACTGCAATCCACATAAAAATAGATCTACTGTAGCTGTCAGGGATTGAATCACATTTTGATTAAGAAGTGTATCCCTGAGATATTCTGATAACCATACAAACACATTTCCGCTGATGATGTGCTTTACACAGATGGCAATTACACATTTCAACAACCTTGGACAGCTGGAAATTATCTCTCTCTTTCTTTGGAGTGAGCTCTCTCTGAACCTTCGGCAAAAGGACAATGACATGCTGCTTATGGCAGCTGAAAGACAGTGTTATGGATGTGGGTTCATGGCCAGAGAAGCCTTCAGCATCTCTGATTGAAGAAGAACAGCCTGGCTCTCTGCTGTAGTGGATTTACATGAGTTGTGAGGAACACTGCTGAGTTTCCATAAATATGAGTCTCATAGGATGGTGGAAGGGCAATTCACTACATAGGACGCACACTGAAGGTAATAGCCCTACTGAAATACCTCAAAGTGGCCCGAGGCGATGTGGTTCAAATCCATCTGGGCAGGCCAACTACACAGAGACAAGCCAATTTATTGTAAAATCAGGGTTGTAGAATACAGCTCCAGCATAGTCTATTATGTTGGAGGACATGAAAATAGCAGGAAAGTATAAAGCTATGCTAAAATATTCACATAAAAATTCCTTAAAGGATCAGTTCCAGTTCACCCAAATGAAAATTCTGTCATTTACTTACCCTCAAACCTAGTCACTATTCACTTTCATAATATATCCTTAACATATGTATATTTACATACGAATGGTAGTTTGTGATTTTTTAAAGAAGTTAATACTTTTATTCAGAAAGAATGCATTAAATTGCTCCTAATTGACAGTAAATGCATTTAGAATGTTACAAACAAATGCAGATTTGAAAATTAATATTCATCAAATAATTCTATCACTATTTTCACAAAAATATTGAGCAGTACAATTGATTTCAACTTTGATGAGAAATGTTGTTAGTGAATCAGTCAGCACATTAAAACGATTTTAATCATGTGCCACTGAAGACTGGAGTCTTGATACTGAAAATTCAGCTTTGCATCTCAGGAATTAGTTACATTTTAAAATACATTAGTAAAGAAAACAGTTGTATTAAATTGTAATAATAATACTTCACAATATTGCAGTTTTTATTGTATAACCCTAAAAAAAATTAAAACACATTCAAAATAAGAGACTTTCAAAAACATCCGACACTTTTTAACGGTATGTATGTGTACAGGTTTGAAATAACATGAGAGCGAGTAAATGATGACTGGATATTAATTTTTGACTGATTTTTTTAAGTTTAAGATCCATTTTAGCTGTGTCTTTCACCGAAGGGAAGCGTAAAGACTAAAAATCTGTGACAAGCCTTTCGGAGCATAGTTAAAATGTCAGATTTTGGGCCACAGGGCTGTAGTAAAAATCTCAAACTTCAGTCGCAGGGTGTCCTTTAAGAATCTCACGGTGTCACCTCGCTCTGTAGGAGTCAGGTGTTTAAAATGCACCGGGGGGATGGCTTAAGCATAACACAAGTGTCATAAAAAAAATAGTGCTTTCTAGACACGTCATCTTCATCCGACTGATGAAGTTTGACAATCCATCAAAATGTATTACATCCTTCCAGTGACCTTTGATGTTTTCATCAGGCTTTTTAGGTTGGGAAGCCTCCCCTCACAGGCTAATGCGGCTTCACATCAGACAGACATATGTATGATCTCTGCGCATTGAGAACTCCCTCAACACAGCACACGTAAAGACTTTTCTTTTCACCTTGAACCTCCTCATCCTCAGCTGGAAAATATGAAAGGCAATCAATCAGCTACAGAAAGGTCTAAAGAAAAGAAATACACCTTATAATGTATATTGCAACGGTTCTCAAAAGGTTTTGATCCAAGATGCAGATTTTACATTGAACATCAAGTATGAACCCAACCTAAAATCACTTCTTACTACACGTGTAATAGAGTCTCTGAGGTTTTACATTTGGCATTGAGTACAAACTGACCCAAAACCATATCATACACCATATCATATTATAAAATACGAGTATGAAGTATGAACAGACCCCAAATTACATCTTACACCAAATGTAATACAGTCTATGTCATATTTTCTTTTACCATTTGAAGTTTTGTTCCATTTCTTATAATGCAAACACAGTTTGAGTAACTTCATCTAAATGACACATAAATTGGAGCCTTTTGCATCAAGAGCAAAAGATATTCAAGGGATTTCTTCTCCCTTTTAAAAGTTGACATAGCCATTTATTTTGCTACCTCAATTTAAGCAATTATATAGTTAGATGCACTTAGCCTAATTTTTTTGCATTCAACATCATTTTTTCCACTGATGTGTGTCCCATTTTTATGTATATCAATCCACCATTTGGTTGAGAATCACAGACTTCCTTTTTAAACTACATAAACTTAACCTTATGACCATCTGTTGCTATTGTGCAGATTACAATAATGCATTGCCTTTCTTCCATTTAGTGCACCAAATCTTCTATGATATGCAGCTCAATGTAGGAAAATAACAGAATAATCAAGAACTACAAACCCTTGAATTAAGTACTAGATAATGCAAGGGGTGGTGATTTCTGAAAACTAATCTTAGATGACTTATGGCTAGATGACAACTGCCACCCCACTATGTCTTGACTGAAGGGTCTGTCTGAATCGAGATACAGTCTTGGGAAATAAGTAATGGTCTATTTTAAGAGAAAAGGAAACCGTAATCACCATTACCTTGAGATCCTTTCACACCTGTCGATCAAACCGCCGGGAGGGAGACACCATAATAAACCCTCCACAAGGGCAGAAATCATTCTTAGTCTATATAAAGTGCAATATCATACCTCTCATCTTCACATGTATCCTTAATCTTGTGTCTCTCGAGCTGCGTATCTGAACAATCCTTGTGTCTAGCCTTGACAAGAAGCACACGAGATTACAGAATTTCAATGCACGCTGACAAGCACATGCCAGACATCTTAAATCCCACTTGAGGAAATGATTATTCTTTCCCAGAATTACTATTTCCTCGTCACGTTCAAGCTGTCAGCTAGATCATTCTATCAAGTCTCAAATTCCAACTTGGTGGAAAAGGTGAAAACACTCTGACCTCCTGTCAGTTATAATTTCCATCAACAGATTCCACATAAGCACCAACCTGACTTCATGCTCAGAGACTTGAGCAAACTGCTCACTAGATTGTTACATACACATTACTTTTAGTAGAAGTTTCTTTATAATAGGTGAAGAACAATCACACCATGGATATATCAGAAAAGCTTATTTTTATCTAAAAGTTAAAAACCACAGTTCATATCACATGCCAAGATTCTGATTATGAAAATCAGTTGCATAACTACTCAACACAGAAATGCGAGGAATCCTAGACATTCCTTTAGACGCGTTTAAACTGTGTTCACGTCACACGTCTGCTCAGATGTTCAGTTTTTAAATCTCTACAGCGCGACATTTTCATCATATATAAAGCGATCTTACCAGTAAAGCTGTGTTTTCTCCAGCGCTGATGATGCCGACAGTGCGGTGAGGGTCTGAACTCGACTAATGACGGAGGAGGGGGATGCAGAAACTCCCTGTTCCAGCAGCAGCAGCTGTCTGATTCTCTGGACGGGACTTCAGGCGTGCAGATGGGCAGAAAGTGTCGAGATGAAACGCTGGGAAACTTTGCGTGGATGTGAATATTGGTGTCATCCTCCCCCTCGCGCGCAGATTTCACGGGCTCCTTTGGCTCATCACTCGATTGGTTGTTGTTTGGAGCTCTCAGCAACCGGGCTTGATAGCGCTGCATGCTGTAAGAAAGGTTAATTAATAAGATTTTAATTAAGGCTAATTGACAAGTCACTGCTGTAATGTCACTGCGTTCGTATCAATTAAAAATAAGTGCCTCGTCATTAAGATGATAAATTTATCAAACATTGATATTTAGGGTTGAAAATTACATGGTTATTATGATAATAAATAGCCTAATGTTATATGGATTTTTCAAAATGGCTCATTTAAAAAAAAAAAAAAAAAAAAAAACCCATTGCTTAGAACCCCAATGTTTTACATGTTTGAAAAACGCTTACAGCCTACCATTTTCTATATAATGAAAAATATACCATTTATACAATATATACCATTTCAAAACCATTAGGTTTTGGGTGCAGTGCGCACGTTGCCCAGAGTTGAAGCTGGCTCAAGGACCGGGAAAGGAGCCAAAAAAGGTCTATGCTAGATGACAAATCTATTACTGATTTTTAAAATATTTTTGATGTGTTCATGTTTGAATGCATTGGATTTTAATGTGTGTTTTAATGTCATTAACAGATAGCTACAGAAAAAATGCATTCACTAGTTCTTTTTTAACTACAAATATTAACTGAATTAATATAAAGTCATAAAATGTACATGTAGGCCTACATTTATAAAATTATTCTAAAAAAGGGAAAATTGCATGAGTCTCCAGAAGTTTTTTTTAAAAAAATTATTCTTTAAGGTTGTTTTACAATTATGATTTAAACTCAAATCTCATTTATTCAACCATCAGACCTGCATTTTCCATAATAAAGAAATTTTCGAGAAAGGAGGTTGAGGAGATGAAAAGTATTTTTAGTTCACTGAATGTTCAGTGAGAATGTTGTAACCATCCACACAAGCTATAACCTTCACTCACTTTGTCTCCAGCAGCTAGACATTCGTCAAAGATTAGATAGCCTAGTCAAACACATGTACTATGCAGACTAGATTATTGCTTTTTCTGACGTATTGCTCTGTGACACAATTAAGGGTCAAAATTAATTCCACAGACTCCATTTGAACATGACAGGATGATTTAAAAACAAATGAAATCTAAGAAATCTCCACTGGTCTATTGTTGAGAACTGGTAATCACATCAATTTGGGTGAATAATGAGTTTTCGGGCCCTGGGAAAAGGATTGCAGACAGAAGATAATAAAAGGAGTAGAGCATGCAAGACAACGAAGGCAGGCCGGAGAAGAAACTGTCATTACAAATAACACTCTTTCATCTCGGGAAAAATAGGAAAAGAAATCACAGCGAGCAGGCTGCCTGCTGCCTAACCGAATGTTTGATTAGATGTGCGCTGGGAGTTTGAGTCACTTCGGTGGCAGGTGCGTTGCATTTGGTGATGATGGCTAGACCTTGACGTGTGAACCGAGCATAGAAAATTTTAAACTCCCTTTGCTGATTCTTGCCTATGATTTACTGCACAGGTCTTTGCTATTTTTGGCATTTTCGTGATGTAAAGAGTGTCTTATACAAGAAACCTTGCAGGGGGGTGGAATGTTTTACTTGGTTTTTGGTCTTTAACTAAACCCATGCTGTTAAAATGCAAATGAGGTTCTTGCTACCACTTTCAGAGGTACTTCAGGTGCAAAAGACACTTTGAAGTGTAGAACTTGAGCAGTCTGCACAAGAAAAGCACGCCACTGTTTGGAGCAAAGAATGTTCAAGGTGTTACTTTCTTTTCTTCTTTGAAAGGAGATATTTAATCTAGCGAATATGTCTCAGTAGGTTTATTTTCTGTGTAGACAAATGTCTTGACTACAAAGAAAGGCCTATTTTATCCATTATTTCCATGGAAAAATGTCCTTATGGGGCATGTTGTCACAATTGGCAGGATTGTCAAGCAGAAAAATGTTATAAAGCACAAAATAATTAATAAAAAGAGCAAAAATGTCAATGTAACACAATAAGTAATTCTTTTGGTTAACAGAATAAATTGAATTACAACAATTTAAACCTTTTTTAATTTAATTAAAATGTTAATTTTATAGTTGGCTCTTGCCAACTTTAGGTAAGTTTTTTTTTTTTTACCTCGGAATGTCAGTTTCAAAATCATTCTGATGGTAAACGTCGATTCTGGGAGTTGTTAAGTTTGGTTAGCGGGTACGAAATTGCGTGTAAAGTTTGATTTGCTTTGCGGCAGCAATAAATGCACGTGTACAGCTATTTACTGTAATTATGACAGTGATATATTTATGACAGAGAATTTAATTCACAGCTGTATGGGGTTCCAAACTCGCAATTATTGTGTTCACTTTTTTATTTAACATCTAATTTAATTATATTGGAGTATTAGTTTGGAGGACGTCAGTTGTTTAAAAGCATGTTTGTTCTTAACTTTGAGTGAACCTTGCCAGAACCCTCTGAAAATATACCTTGTTTTCTGGGACTCTATGTGACAAGTAGCCCTGGGTTTTTTACCATAAACAGGAAGAATAATGAAGACAAAATATGTTGGTCAACTCAAATCAGAAAGTTATGTAATCAAGTGAAATGATGCCACTTCAAGCTCAGTGCCTTCATTTGACACTTGAGAAACTGAAAGCATCCTAATTCTGAGTCTTAAGTGGTGAAAAGCTTAAAAGTCTAAACAGTTCTTGGGGAAATCCCAGGAAAATCTCTGTGGCACTGCTGAAATAAGCTCAATAAGCTTCTGATGTCGTCCAGCACTCATTTTGTCATTTTAGCAATCATCCCTGAAAGATAAAACCAGAGCATCTGCATTCACAACACCAGCCAAAAAGACCTTTGCAACTGTTGCAACTTGCTGCATGTGTAAAAATAAAACACAAGAGAATACAGAACATGTAAGAAAAGCCTCTTAAAAAATGCATAAATGTGACATTTGCGGCTCTCTCAAGGGTCTTCCACTGAAAACACATTTTGGTCAGAGAACTGATCTGTAAGCTTCTTATGCTTTTCTTGAGTGCATGGTCAAAAAAATTGCTTGGCCAAACACAAACAAAATAACCCACTCCTTTTCTTTGCATGAGTTCTGGAAGCAATACCACATTAAATGATTTTAATTGGTCAGTAGTTAAGTATGTGGAGCCATAATGTGGGATGGCATGTCCCTTTAAGTCATCTAGCTTGGTATTGTGACCTGATGATAACTACAGAGTGTCTCTGACATTTACATACTGTAAGAATCCCTGAAGGGCTCTCATATATATATATGTAATTTATGGAATATTTCATTACTTTAAAATGTAAAAATGGTAATTTTTACTACTTTTAATAGCATTGTTCTCTTTTTAAAATGATATACTGTATTTTTATAACTAGAATTTAAAAACTGAATTAAGACTAAATCTATGCCAAATTAATTTCTACTGTTCAAACTTTAAAAAGTAAATAAAAAAAAATACTTTAATTCACAAAGAATCAAATAATTAATTAAACTGATAAAAAAGACTGTAAGCACAAAGAAACAATTTTAAATTACTGTTTTTTTTCTAATCATCAAATACTACTGAAAAAACTTGTAAACACTAATAACAATAAGAAATGTTTCTTAAGCAGCAAATCAGCATATTCAATACTGTTGAAAATTCAACTTTGCCATCACAAGAATAAATTACTAATTATTTAAAATGTAATTTATAAGGTTTACTTAAATTTTAAATTTATTATTTAAAAAGTAATTTTAAATTGTATTTCATAATATTAATTTACGTAATTGTATCATACTGTATTTTTAATCAAATAAATGCAACCTTGGTAAACATAAAATATAAAATATGAGGCTGAAAAAAAGAAAGATGTCATTATGATTTGTATGATTTATGTATGGTTGACTTTCAGTGTTAAAGGGTTAGTTCACCCAAAAATGAAAATTAGGCTGTGTTTTACTCACCCTCGAGGCATCCTAGGTGTATTTTACTTTCTTCTTTCAGACGAATCCAATCAGAGTTATATTAAAAATTGGCTTTTCCAAGCTCTATCATTGCAGTGGGTGGGGTGGGTGTTTGTCTTTAATAGTCTAAAACACATAAAAAAAAAAAGCGCATGCATCCATACGAAAATGTGCCTCACACGGCTCCGGAGCATGAACAAAGTCCTCCTGTAGCGAATCCATGCGTTTTTGTAAGAAAAATATCCATATTTCAAACGTAATAAATACTTTTCTCTCACTTCCGGTGGTTGATGCAGGACATATACGCAGCGCGAGCACCTCTGAGATATGCTAGTCTCACGAGTTTGTTTACAAGAGCAAAGGAAGCAAAGTTTACTTATTTTAGCAAAGGAAAACCAGGCCTCCGTGTACCATAGTTAGATAAAGCGAGAGAGAAATGTTTATTACATTTGAAATATGGTTATTTCTCTTACAAAAATGCACAGATTCGTTACAGGAGGCCTTCATTCACCCCCCGGAGCCGTGTGTGGCATGTTTTATTACGGATACATCCACTTTATTTTAAGTGTTTTGGACTGTTAAACAGAAACACCTGCCTACAGCAATGATGGAACTTAGAAGTGTCAGGACAATTTTTTGTATAACTTCGATTGGATTCATCTGGAAGAAGAAAGTCATATACACCTGGCTTGAGGGTGAGTAAATAACAGGCTAATTTTAATTTTTTAAATCTAAAAATAGATAAACAGGTAAAAACTAAATTTCCATAAATTTTGTTTAAAATAGTGCTGTCAAACGATTAATCGTGATTAATTGCATCCAAAATAAAAGTTTTTGTTTACATAATATATGTGTGTGTACTGTGTATATTTATTAAGTATATTTAAATAAACACACATACAGTATATACTTTGAAAATATTTAAATGTATATACATTTATATATTTATTTTTATATATATAAATATATTATATTTTTATATTATATATATATATATATTTAATATATAAACATAACATGTTTGTCTTAAATATATATATATATACAAGTGTTTGTATTTATATATACAATAAATATACACAATATACACACATATATTATGTAAACAAAAACTTTTATTTTGGATTAATCACGATTATTCATTTGACATCACTAATATAAAATGTATCAAAATATGTTGATACAGTAAAGAGAAGATAGGGAAGGATGGCACCCGTTGTATAATGTAGAATGACCCCTATGTCTTTCCACTATGAATAAATGTAACTAGAGCATGTATTGCATGTACGTGAGATGTATTGAGACTGACAGACTGTGTGCAGTCCTCTCATGTCTTGTCATTTCTGATAAAAGCTTAATAAAAAGTGCATAATTAATCAGAGATCACTTTTGCCCCTGCCATGTCACTTCAGATGTGCAGTTTATGTGTGTTTACCCCTGAACAGTTATATGAATGTTGTTCATTTTATTCACATACTGGGCAGGCTGTGTAAATTTCAACTTTTCAAAAGTCTTTGGCGCTGCACAAAACCAAAAGCATCCTGTCAGATGTCACACTAAGCCACATGATTTATTTCATGAGTTTTATACACAAGCCCAGCCAGTAGATTACAGTCCCGTAGTGCTTCATCTCAAAGGGGATATAAAAAAGATGGTAGTTGCATTCAGGCTCAGTAGGAAAGGAAAGACTGTAATAAAAAAGAAAAACTGTGGTGATCTAATCAAAGGCCAGATGGCAGAAGATGATGGAGGATTGCTTGCCAGTGGAGTGGGAGGGGATCCAGCCCTGGCACACTCGTCCCGTGGTGTCACACCGACACAAATACGACATTAGCAACCAACGCTGCCCCACGGTGCCAGCTGATGAGGTCACAACTGTAAATGATTTAAAACACCACACTTTATACATGTATTGTAACCTTAAGGGAATAGTTCAGCCAAAAATGAAAATCTGCCGAAAATTTACTCACCCTCAGGCCATCCAAGATATAGATTAGTTTGTTTTTTCATCAAAACAGATTTGGAGAAATGTAGCATTACATCACTTCCTCACCAATGGATCCTCTGCAGTGAATGGGTGCCGTCAGAATGAGAGTCCAAACAGCTGATAAAAATATCACAATAATTCACAAGTAATTCCATCTTTAAGACATTTTTAACTTCAAAAGTGTCCTCCATGCATAATATTGCTTTCTTCAGTGGAAAAGTCATTTTGTCTAAATAAGGAGAGAAATATGCACAATCAAGCACTGATTATAAGCTAAAACAGTCCAAAACTGTTAGTTAGGGGATAACAGGGGAAAGACTTTTTTCACCGGAGGAAGCATCATTACGGATTATGGACTCATATTTTGACAAGAAGAAATGGCTTTAAGTACCCAAAAATGAATTATCCATCCTATCAAACAATATGTTTGTCATATGTTCAAGACGCTGGTAACCAAACAGTTTTGGTGCCCATTGACTTCCATTGTATGGATGAAAAACATTAGTGAGACATTTCTCTAAATATCTTTTTTTTTTCTTACATTCCACTGACTAAAGAATGTTGTACAGTTTTGGAATGACACGAGGGTGAGCAAATGATAACATAATTTTCATTTTTGTGTGAACTATCTCTTTAAAAGTTAATTCCCTTCTTATTTCCCTCTTAATGTGATCATTCATGTAGAATCCATTTAACCTCTTCAAAGAAAGGTCAGCAAGCGCTCAAGTATGCTCTCAATAAAAATGTAGCATTCAAATTAGCCACAAAGAAATGGTCTTTCTGTTGACCCTATCTGACAGCAAAGCTGAAATGATAAGGCTGATATTTTCTCAGCTCAGTGAGCACATGTATTTTATTTCTTGGATATCACCATGAAGCAAACTTCTAAAAAGAGTTCTAAAAAATGTAAAGAAAAGTAAAAGAAAAAGACTAATTTTGGGGGGTTCAAAATTGCATATTTTATTAATAAATTAATTTGAGTTAATATTAGTTAACTTTTATAAATATATATATATATATATATATATATATATATATATATATCGATATTATATATATATATATATATATATATATATATATTTTTTTTTTTTTTTTATTTAATCTTTTTTTTTCATAAATACTTTACCATGAATCAGTCAGTTAACATTTTTAACAAAATCTGTGGAAATGCATTGGCATGTATTCTGTCTTTATTCTATCTGTATATATTTAGATTTTAGTTAGAACAATATATTATTAAATAGACTAAAAGTCAACCAAGTTGCCATCATATTTGCCCTTTAAAAGTAATTTAATATTCCATAAATAAAATCATATAATAAAATCACAATGACATCATCCTTTCTTCAATCTAACGTTCAGTCAGCAAGACCAGTAAGTTAATATCTTAACATAAGTTAATGTTTTAAATTGCATTTAAAATTGTAGCATTTAAATCGTAATTTACAAGAATAATTTACATTATAAAATATAATACTATAATACTACTGTTTATAGTTTATTTTATTATACTGTACTTTTGCTCGAATAAATGCAGCCTTGGTGAGCATAATACTCTTCTTTCAAAAACATAAAAAATCTATATATCTATAGTATATCTGTATATTTGTCTATGTATAACCTATACATATTAAGATTTTAAATTGTACAACTAGAGAGGATGATGTCATTATGATTTTATTTTATTTATGGAATGTTTCAATACTTTAAAAGGAGTAAATGTGAAAGCAACAGGGTTAACTTGTAGTCTTTTTTAATTCTAATTTGCATAAAATATTATTATTAGTTTGTTAATATTATTAGTTAACAAATTAATATTTTACCACAAGTTAATATTTTTATTAAAGCAATTTTTAGGGAAGGATAAACTCATAATAAATGCATTTTGTATGTTTTTCTTTTTACATTTAAAGTAAAATGCTTCAGCGTAAATTAATCAGTTTTTATAAAATTCTTTATAAGCAAGATTTATTTGAGCGATCCTTTAAAAACTCTATTTAAACTCTCTATTTAAAAATAACATTTAGGTGACAGTTTAACAAGTATTTCTATATAGAATATTATCATTAGATTTAGGAAATCATTAAATGGCCAATTAAAGAAGTGTAAAATCAAGGAGGTTAGAGAGCAGTGAATGGCCTGAAATGTTTTCCATCAAATGTAAACGTTAAGAAATTCTGTCTCTACCAAGTTTTCCAGTGAAATTTCAAGTTGTCTGACCAATTTATATCACACACCTTATCTGCCATTTGTGAAATGGGCAATTATAAAGAATCTCCTGTCATAATGGTGTGACAGCGGGTGCCTGAGCTGATGCCCGGGGGTAAAGAGGGCTGCCAAGTCTTTCAGCGCACTGCAATTCTCACGGGCTTTATCTCCCTTTGAGATCACACTAGTCTTTATCAGAACTCCTCAGCAAACCAGATGTCTCTGAATAGGCTCTCCCTGAGCAAAGTTGCTTGCAAAAAGACCCAGGTGCCCTCGGAGCAGGAGACAGGCTGTGAGTCTGCACTTGATAATCCTCATTTTTGGAGCATCCGAGTAGAATGCGCTTAAATTTGAGATGATTCAACCAGGGTGCAAGTCAAGCACCAGCCAGCACCACAGCTGTGCTGTCGAGACCTGTGCGGGAATACAAAGAGACGAAACAATGAATGTGCAGCAAAAATAGACATGAACGGTGTGTGATAACCACGTGCATTCTAAACGGCATTAGCTAAAACAATGCTGGATGTATTGCAATAGTATGTAAATAATTGGTGTGATTTAATTACTTTTCTATTTTTGTCATGTTATTTGGAATCAGTAATGGACTACAATTTGCAAGTAATCTACCAGCACCGCTGCTATGCAGTTGCTACATGGTTACTCAGGTTCTGTGTGATTGTAACATTTTGCTATGCAGTTGCTATGGTGTTCTGAGCACTTGCTCACTGTGCCTATAAAGTCTCTATGATATTGTGGTCTCTAGATATGCCTCAGGCCCCTAAGGCTATGGGGTTTTTTTCACTCATTGTATCACCTGCCAGGTTAAAATCATACATCTGATTGTTTTAAAAACCAATAGCACATCATTCTTCTTAAGAAGAGGCATGATTTAAAGAATCATTCATGTCTGTATAGCATAAATGTTGTGGGTTGAGCTACATGACGAATGTGCTTAAGGGTTTGTTGAAGTCACTAACCCTACATGTTAGCAATAGCAAACATGGCGATTGAATTAGCGCCACTTATTGTCTAAACCTCTTGCCTTTTTGATTTTGTCGAAAACATGCGTCGGTGGAGAAATGTGCTCACACTTTCCACCTTTCGTTCATCGCCGGTCTGAAAATATCAAGTGGCAGGTGTCAGACTACGAGTGAGGTTCACGTCCAAGCATTTGTGCGCGGGTCACACAGGTTAATTAATCTTCTGCAAACGGATCAAGTCAGTGTGAGGTTTTACATCACGTTGAGGTCTATGCAATCACCCCCACCCCCTACAACGGTCATAATAACCTTAAATGGGCTTTCATGGCAGAAAACGGTGAATAGAGGTTTCTGAGTGGATCTTTGACAAGCACAACTGGGGTCTGGACTTCAGGCAGATTGGTTGCTATGGAGACGGCGCCCCTGCAGCACACTAATGGCAGACGGCGTTGCGCAGATAAGCACAGTGCTAATCATAGACTATTGTCCTGAGATGCGTTGTGTGTCAAGCGTGGCCCTCTGTGACGGACCCCGCCTGCCAAATGTCTTTGGCTGGTCTCCTCGGGTACATTTAAAATTCTCCCCTTCCACACTTCCAAAGAATTGCAGAACAGTAGTGGAGAATTGAAAAGCAGAGATGACTTGTGCGTAGCACACCGAGAGCTCTTTTTTGGCTTGAAGACAATACAGCTATTAAAATATTAATAACTCAAAGAGGTCTAGCCTATCAAGAACGATGTATAGCCCTATCTGAGGACAAGAAACATCCATGACGTGTAACCTCAGGAAACACATGTATTCTCTGTGAGACCGTGCACCTGTTGTTAAGATGACTCTGGAAGCACTATTATATAACATTACCGTCATCATATTGAACGCAGTTGTTCGAATCACAAAGAACAACCTTGTTTACGCAGTTGTGAAAGGCTAGAAATGACTAATGCTTCCTCGTCAGTGACATAGATGTTTTTTCACTGTTAGAATGGCAATATATCGCTCAACACTTTCTCTTCCTCTCTAGAGACTAATTAAAGGCAAGCTCTCATTCGCTAACGAGTCAAGGGGGACGTTAAAAAAGATTTCAAAGAGAAGGGATGGACATTAAATGTATGTCCGCTTGAAATTCACATCATTTTATCTTAACCTCTCTGTAATCTTACAACATAGCTACTGGACGCCCAGAGCTTCGGCTTTTGTCAGACATTTTGCGCTGGA
Source organism: Cyprinus carpio (assembly GCF_018340385.1). Lineage (NCBI taxonomy): Eukaryota > Metazoa > Chordata > Actinopteri > Cypriniformes > Cyprinidae > Cyprinus > Cyprinus carpio. The sequence goes on along the minus strand of NC_056606.1, from coordinate 19,547,592 downwards.
ACATGCAGGCACATCCTGATTTTGCTGAGTTAGATGTGTTCCTAGGTCAACATATTTTGTTGACCCTGGAACAACATTTTAATCCAAAAATGTAATCTTGACCAGATATCCCTACACCTAAACCTAACCTTAACCCCTAAGTAATCCCTAAAATCAGAGGAAATGATAGATGAATGACACTGATGTAAGCACCAAACAAAGATTGTAAGCCTTAACTTCACAAAAACTCTAAACTGGTTATTCAAATCTGATTGGTTATTCACAATGTTGTTCCAGGGTCAACAAAGATGTTGATCCAGGAACATGTGCACTTGGTAAAATCAGGTTCTAAGAACATGCAGCGCTCACTCTGGAGTACTGAGCGGTATTATTCAATCATCTTTAGCCAGATGTGATGGGCAGCCCACTAAAGAGGGGCAAAACGTCCTCATCTATCTCATTACAGCTCTCATCGCTTTCATTACGTGTCATGGGTCGCCGTCATTGGAACGATATTCGCTGCAAGGACGGTCACATTATGTAGATGACGCTTCTAAAAGGATAATCAGAAGATAGTTCACTTCTAACCTCGAGATCTTTTCATACACATAAAAACATAAGTGTAACTTTAAAGGGTTAGTTCACCCAAAAATGAAAAATTCTGTCATTAATTAGTAATTACTCACCCTTATGTTGTTCCAAACCTGTAAGACCTTCATTCATCTTCGGAACACAAATTAAGATATTTCTGATGCATTCCGAGAGCTCTCTGTCCCTCCCATAGACAGCAAGGATCCTAATATGATCAAAGCTCAGAAACGTAGCAAGAACATCGTTAAAATAATCCATGTGACATCAGTGGTTCAACCGTAATTTTACGAAGCTACGAGAGTACTTTTTGTGTGAAAAGAAAACAAAAATAACAACTTTATTTAACAATTAGTCTCCTCCGTGTCACCCTATAGCGGCATTTTGGAGAGTATCAAATACGTAAACAACGTATGTATGCGGATACGTTGTTTACGTTCAGATCAAAGTGTAAGCAACGTATCCGCATACATATTTTGCATATGTTGTTTATGTGATACTCTCCAAAATGAACTATCCCTTTAAGTTAAGTTGCATGGGAAATTGTAAATATGGTAAAACTGCTACTACACTGTAAAAATGATTTAGGCAACATTTAATCCAAAGTTCACGAGTTTGTGTGCTCATATAGTCTTAGCGTAAGTGACAGATTTGGCTTGCTGTCTGATATAGAGGGGCTCAAAGAGTATAATGTACTCAAACTCCTATTGCACCCCTATAACAGGCAAAATTGTACAAAAGGAGGAGAAGAGGAGGAGGAGGGATGCCGAAAGAGCTAATAACAGGAAGAGGTGGAGGTGATTAGATGGGCGTACTCCTCCCAAAATGATGTTTAATGACGCCACTTTACTTGTTAACGTAATTAGTGTAGGCTTCTGTGCATAGTAAGCAAATTGTTGGATATTGTACTCAAGTACTCAAATGAAATAACATACTATAATTACTAAAATGTAAAATGTGCTATTAAATAAAATTAGGTTACATACTGTTTGAAGTTCTTTTGTTGAAATAGTCATTTCTAAACAACTATATATAAAAAGTGTCCAAAAAATCACATACTGTTTGAGTAGGTAATGCATTTGAATTTTAACTTACTTTGTGACTGCTTAAAAGTATGCTCTATATAGTATTAATATGGATAGTATGAATGAAATTCAGACGTACTACATCCACCATGTTGTTACTGTCACGTGACCTATATACTGTCACAGCATCAAATACATCGCTTCACTGCCATTCTTAAATCCTTTCCCATGGCCTCATGGGATAGTATCCAGTGTCCATTGAATGCACACTTCAGTGTGAATCTTAGTGGATGTAATAGCTCATCCAGGTACTTTTCGCCTACCGTTTTTCAAATACTATGCATCCTGACACACTATGCTTTTGGCATACAGTTTTTTGCATACTATGTAGTGGGGAAGTATTCGATTTCGGATGCAGTGTATGTTCTATATAATATAAATGAGTGATGTACATACATCCATCATGTAGTCATTGTCATGTGACCAGTGTCAGTTCCGTCGATTCAATGAAATTCACAGTTCCTTTTCTGTGGCCTCATGGGAAAGTGTCCATCAGATGTGCACTTCAGAATCTTGGAAACAGTAACTCTATTTTTGGATAATGTTTTATGAATACTATTAATTTGGAAATACTACTTGCCTTACATACTGTTTTTCACATACTATGTTCAATAAATTGAACATACTTGTTCATGATTGAAGAAACAATTTCAGGTGCAGAGTTAGTGTGTGGTATACTACATCCCACAATGCAGTGCACTCGACTTGACCTTCCATTTCCATTGACCTTTGTGAATCAACATTTTATTGGGCCACAAATGTTATGACATTTACACAAAAAAAATACCCCAAAATAATGAAAATAACAAGCTAATTGCTGGATTAATCACATATGATGAGGTCATGTGACAAATGTAGTGTGGTCATGTGATAATGTAGAATGCTACTATAAAAAACATTTAGGGTGAAATAATGCATACTGTCTTGCTTACTATTTAAAAACAGTAGACAGTATACAGTATATACTGTGCAGTATGTAGCAAGCAATAGCTTCATTGTCATTCCAACACAGCCGAAGAATTACTTTGCATATAATCTACATAAAAATGCATGTTAGACAAACAGTGTTCTTCCAAATATTGTTCTAACAAATCTGGTTGTTGTCTGAGAGTTGTCTGCGAGGTCTGAACAAACAAAACAGTTGCTGGTTTGCTAAGGGTTTGTGAGCACCCAGCATGCATTGCAGCATGAATAATTTATTAAGACAGTTGTTGAGTGAACTGAAAAATCTCAGTGCATCATGTTGCCTTGACTTTTAAATTTTCTCAACAACCCCTTTTTGTACAGTTCAGTGACATTATGTTATATTTCACCCTAAAATAAGATGGATAAAATTTACTCACCCTCAACCTTAGTTTCTTACTTTTTCACTGGAGGAGGAGTTTTTTATTTTTATTTTTTTATTACATTTATATAGCACTCCAAGCGCTCTACATTGTGAGGGGGGTGTCTCCTCATCCACCACCAGTGTGCAGCATCCATCTGGATGTTACTATTTAAAGTTAAAATACCGTAATGAAAGATTTCTTTTCTTACAAACACATATCTTTTCACTTCAGAAGATGTTGGTCATGTGGGTTACTTGTGGATTATTGTGAAGTTTTTATCAGCTGTTTGGACTCTCATTCTGACGGCACCCATTAACTGCAGAGGATCCATTGGTGAGCAAGTGATGTAATGCTAAATTTCTCCAAATCTGTTCTGATGAAGAAACAAACTCAACTACTGCAAATATAAATGACTGCCAGTTCTGGAAGATACTCTAGTGAGAAAGAAAAAAAATGCAGTGAATTTTTTCTTTACAATGCCACAATGTCTAACAGCTCAACTGAGCAACGCACAGAAAATCTCCCTCGCTTGTTGCATTTCCTCACTTTCACAGTCTGCCTCAGCAAATGTTGGCAATTATGTGCAAATTGCACATAACATCTCACTTTCAGTTTTTCTTGTCAGTAAAATGAAACAAGACAGGAGGCATAAATGACCCGCTAAGGGCAGTTTTCACATTTGTGGAAAAAATCTCTTGATGCATTGATTATAATGACTTTCAAAGCGATAAACAAAGTGATGTGTGCCTGCAATGCTTATGAAATGATTAACATAATGTAGGTAGGTGCAGTAAACAGGAGAGAGGCTGAAACGGCAGCTTGGAAATTCATGTTGATGAATTCCATTATGCTAATAACCATTAGGCAATCAAGATTATTTTTTAATTTTTTGTCATATGAAGAACAGACATAAAAGCCAATTTGCTCAGACATTCTACAAGACAGAATATTATCCTTGACTTACAGATATATCACAAATCAATAATATGCAATCTGTATTTTAATTACCTGAATAATTGACACTAATATAATAATAATATTGAAAATAAAGTGTTAAAATATATTTAACACTTGAAACACAATATATTTTTGTATTGTCACTTGCATTAGAAGATTCAAAAACTGGGGACTATAAGACACTGTATGAACTAATATGGAGAGAGAGAGAGAGAGAGAGAGAGAGAGAGAGTAAATTATATAAAGACTTCCCAATATTATCACACACATAAAGCAGATTATTTAATAAAATACTGTAGTTGTATGTTAGATATTTGACATTTAAGGCAGCACAGAAATAACAAAGTGAGAGCATAATCTTGCTTTATGGCACCTATGTTTGCATTCTTCCCAAAGGCTCTTCATTTGTCATTCTTAAAAACAAATGACCCCTTGTGGACACAGGAAGAAAGCGCAAATACAGAAACAAACAGAACTTCCTATTGGGAGTTCGACATCTTTATGGCAATCCATATGTGAAAGGACTTTAATAAAAACAAAAAAATAAATGAAACCTATAAGTCATGAATCAACAACAACCTTTCCAAATTATAGAACTGCAATACAAATAGAAAAGCATCATTCATCAAGGGGACGCCAAGGTTAAAAAATATATTTTATACAAAATTGATCTAAAATGGCAGTCAAAAGTTTGGAACATGTTATTCATCAAAAAAAAAAAAAAAAAAAAAAAAAAAAAAAAAAAAAAGAATGTATTAAAACAAAACAAATTAGAATAAATTGGAAAAGTTTTGTTTTAAAATACCTAAATTAGAAATAACAGAATTAAAAAGCTAAATGTTGGAATTTAAAAATGAATTAAAGCTAAATTATAGAGAAATAAAAAATTAAAATAACGATGACAGAACACAAAGAAATTACTACACTACTACAAAATGACCTAACTAAATTTATAATGAAAAGTGACAACATTAAAAAAAAAATGCCACTTCAAAATGACCTTATACTATAATAGTAAACAATACTAAAATAACACTGGCTCGGACAAACTTTATTATTACCATTTTCCACATTGAAACTATTAAATAACCATTGTTCAAATTAAAATATTAGGTTTGTAAAGAAATGTATACAGGTGCTGGTCATATAATTAGAATATCATCAAAAAGTTGATTTCACTAATTCCATTCAAAAAGTGAAACTTGTATATTATAGTCAAGTCAAGTCAAGTCAAGTCAAAGTTTATTTATATAGCACAAATTTAACACAACTGTAGCTGATCCAAAGTGCTTTACAGTAAAACATGATTTAAAATAGAAAAGAGTGGAGATAAAAGCAAATATCATATACAACAGACAAATTATACATAAACACCAACTATATATACATAAAAAGAATAAAATAATATAAATACATAAACAGTATCACTCAAAAGCTAAGGTATAAAAATATGTCTTTAAGCTAGTTTTAAAAACATCCAGTGATGGAGAAGCCCTAATACTCAAGGGTAGACCATTCCAGAGCTTTTGGGGCAGCTACAGAGAAAGCTCGATCACCTTTTGATTTGCAGCGAGAACGAGGAACCGATAAAAGTAACTGATCTCCAGATCTTTAATTGCCTAACAGCTGTGTAAGGTTTTACAAGATCAGAAATGTAATCCGGGGCCGAGTTATGCAATGCTTTGTATGCAAAAAGAAGGATCTTAAAATCTATTCTTAATTTTATGGGAAGCCAATGCAATGAGGCAAGGACAGGGGAGATATGGTCTCTTTTCCTAGTTCCTGTCAGCAATCTAGCTGCCGAGTTTTGAACCATCTGTAAACGGGAAAGTGTAGATTGAGGTAGGCCAATATAGAGTGAATTGCAGTAGTCTAGTCGAGAGGAAATTAGTGCATGAATCACTACTTCAAGGTCTTTTCTAGAAATATATATTATATTCATTCGTTACACACAGACTGATATATTTCAAATGTTTATTTCTTTTAATTTTGATGATTATAACTGACAACTAAGGAAAAATCCAAATTCAGTATCTCAGAAAATTAGAATATTACTGAAGACCAATACAAAGAAAGGATTATTAGAAATCTTGGCCAACTGAAAAGTATGAGCATGTACAGCACTCAATGCTTAGTTGGGGCTCCTTTTGCCTGAATTACTGCAGCAATGTGGCTTGGCATGGAGTCGATCAGTCGATGGCACTGCTCAGGTGTTATGAGAGCCCAGGTTGCTCTGATAGTGGCCCTTCAGCTCTTCTGCATTCTTGGGTCTGGCATATTGCATCTTCCTCTTCACAATGTCAGGGGGTTAAGGTTTGCTTGCTGGCCAATTAAGAACAGGGATACCACGGTCCTTAAACCAGGTACTGGTAGTTTTGGCACTGTGTGCAGGTGCCAAGTCCTGTTGGAAAATGAAATCTGCATCTCCATAAAGTTGGTCAGCAGCAGGAAGCATGAAGTGCTCTAAAACTTACTGGTATAGGCTGTGTTGAACTTGGACCTCAGAAAACACAGTGGACCAACACCAGCAGATGACATGGCACCCCAAACCATCACTGACTGTGGAAACTTTACACTGGACCTCAAGCAACGTGGATTGTGTGCCTCTCCTCTCTTTCTCCAGACTCTGGGACCCTGATTTCCAAAGGAAATGCAAAATTTACTTTCATCAGAGAACATAACTTTGGACCACTCAGCAGCAGTTCAGTCCTTTTTTTTTTTTTTTTTTTTTCAAGCGAGATGCTTCTGACGCTGTCTGTTGTTCAAGAGTGGCTTGACACAAGTAATGCGACAGCTGAAACCCATGTCTTGCATACGTCTGTGCGTAATGGTTCTTGAAGCACTGACTCCAGCTGCAGTCCACTCTTTGTGAATCTCCCCCACATTTTTGAATGGGTTTTGTTTCACAATCCTCTCCAGTGTGCGGTTATCCCTATTGCTTGTACACTTTTTTTTCTACCACATCTTTTCCTTCCCTTCACCTCTCTATTAATGTGCTTGGACACAGAGTTCTGTGAACAGCCTGCCTCTTTTGCAATGACCTTTTGTGTCTTGCCCTCCTTGTGCAAGGTGTCAATGGTCGTCTTTTGGACAACTGTCAAGTCAGCAGTCTTCCCCATGATTGTGTAGCCTACAGAACTAGACTGAGAGACCATTTAAAGGCCTTTGCAGGTGTTTTGAGTTAATTAGCTGATTAGAGTGTGGCACCAGGTGTCTTCAATATTGAACCTTTTCACAATATACTAATTTTCTGAGATACTGAATTTGGGATTTTCCTTAGTTGACAGTTATAATCATCAAAATTAAAAGAAATAAACATTTGAAATATATCAGTCTCTGTGTAATGAATGAATATAATATACAAGTTTCACTTTTTGAATGGAATTAGTGAAATAAATCAACTTTTTGATGATATTCTAATTATATGACCAGCACCTGTACATATGGAACAATTTACGTTTGTCTTCAAAACCTATTTCAAGCACTGAATGAAAATATTTTTAAGGTCGTGTGAGACAAATTCAGTTAATCGTGTCCAGACTTTTAACCAGAATTTAATGAATTTGAATTAAAACACAAGAGTCAAAGTCAGAGTAAGCATGTTTATTAGGTGTAACCAGACCAAATGCAAAAAGTACACTCCAATAATTTAAGTAAACTGTATTTTAGGAATTGTTAAAATGTTGTGTCCCACACCAGGAGGACAGGTTACACCTCCTGTACTTCTTTGCAAAAAGACAAACATGAATGAGGTCATGAGGTCTCTGGAATTCTGGGATGCGATGCTGTGATGGAGGCAGCAGGATCAGTGAGGAAGCTCATGAGGCACTAGCTTGTAATGAGAGCCGCATGAAGGACAGCGCTGGGCTTCACCCTCATGAAGCCAGAACCAAACCACAGCAGTGTTGTCCTCCTCACCTGGACAGACACACATACATACGCACTTAATATAACCTCTAACAAAATGACCTATGACATCAAGTTCCTAGAATCAATAGTTTTAACTTACAGACACAGCCAACGATTCTTTTGTTGGTGATGGAAGGTACAAGATGAGGGTCCGACTTTGACCCAGCATACTCCTTGGGCTTCAGCATGTTGTAAGGATCCTGGGAAATGGAAGAACATAAAATTAGTCAATTTAGAGAGTCTGTTTAAAATGTCCTTAAAAAGACTAGAATCCCTGTAACACCAAGGTCATGGGTTCGATTCCCAGGCAAATCATAATTTAATTCAACGTATATCCTGGAATTTATTTGAAATTAAATTGAAAGCATTAGAAAACCTGTATCGCATGTTTTTGGCAATGCCAAGGTAATGGGTTCGATTGCCAGGGAAAGAAAAAAATGGCCTAATAAAATGTATGCACTGGAATTTGTTTTTAATGTCTATTAAAGAACCAATGTAGAGCATGTCGTTGGCAGCAACAAAGTCACGGGTTTAATTCCCAGAGAGATCATGACTTAATAATACACATATCCAGGAATTTATTTGAATTGTCCTTTACAGGACTAAAATTCCTGTAGACCATGTCACTGGCAACCGCAAGGTCATGGGTTCGATTCCCAGGGAAACATCACCTAATAAAATTTACTCCTTACCAAAGTAATATATTAATATTGTGTCACTGAATCATTGCAAACCTTTATTTTTTTGTGGAACGCACACAAAAATTAACCTTCATGCAGATCATTTCCATAACAGGAAAATAAACTTATTTTATTTTCACATTTTTGTTGTGTTCAAGATTCATGTATGCATATTAGTATCAAATATGGCACCCATTAAATTTGACATTTGGTCAAAATGGCTTTCGGAGATCCATCATGTAATTTCACAATGACATTGGCATTAAACTTAAAATGAGGCCAATCAAAATGCACCATATAAACAAGTATAACTGAAAACTTTTGTCTTCTATGAGTCCTAGAAACATGACCTTTTAAGTTGTATGGGGAAAAAAAACTGTCATTTAAATCACTTTTTGAGAGGAAATTTAACACCATGCAAGTTTGGATAAACATGAGGGTAAATAAATAATGACAGAATTAAATTTTTGAATGAATTTGTCCTTATTTGATGAAAAAATAAACATTTAGTTTGACAGCTTTCTGACAGATCATAATACATACTGTGCCTGTTTTCATAGCATTCATAATCTTCTTCTCGAGTCCTGTTGCCTGCTCCTCGTCAGTGGGAATACCTGCGTGAAAAATTACAAATAAAAGACTTTAACGATTCAGAGTCTACTTCTGTATCTGTACACTAGCCTATATGCTAACAGTCGACATAACGCATTTGTGTTTTCTTTTTAAAACCAAACCAATATATCTCAACAATCCACATTAAAACTCTAAAACAACACATTATCGTAAAATATCACAGGAGTAATTATATTTAAACACATGTTTTCCTATTTAGACTTCCTATGCTGTAAGCGCATCGACCTCCGCGGAAGGCATCGCGTCCTTGGCACGCGTTCAAACTGCCTCTTAGATGATGCTGCGGCGTGTTTCGATTATTAAAAACAGCCCGTGATAAAAGACTGACCTCCCGCCGCCATCCCTCTGCTCAGCGCGACCGCTGGAGAGGCCCTGCGGGTCACAGCGGCCCGGACGGCGCTTCTTAGCAGTAACCTTGCGGCCATGTCTTCTTCTTCCTTAAAAACTGCCAGAATCGGGTTGATGACGTCGAAGAGGCGTTTATGTATCCATCGCGTCGCGTGAGTTAGACGTCAGCAACATATGTATTCCATACCCTCTTGTTGTGAAGTGAATGACGATGGATAGCAAAAATTTAAATTTTTATTAAAATCACTGGAATATAAAAAGCTCAACAAGACGTTTCGGTGTCTATTTAAACACCTTAATCAGTTGTAAAAACAGGAAGTAACGTGAATCAACATGAAAATAACATAAAACTTTTATTGAACATTATTTGGATAATAAATCAGCATTGCAAAACATTTTAAAGTATATTAAAATTTTGATCAAATAAATGCAGGCTTGATGATCATAAGTGACTTCTTGCAAAAATATAAAATAGTAATGCATCCAAGCTTTTGACCTATCCATTTTATTATTATTATTATTTTTTTTACATTGCCCCTATTTTACATTTGAGCACTGCCCCTGAGGAACTCTGCACATCCCTGTGGATAAAGTAAGAAAGCCGTTTTTCCAAACACCCAGTAACACCATCAAAGCACACTAATGAACCACAATCATTTTGTCAAATGATATTGCCTCTAACTGGTTACTGAAGACTTAAAGAAGCTCAACATAATTAGAAGGAAACATTCCGTAGTGACCGTCAGGACCGTAACCTCTCCACCAGCCCTCATCTATCATCTCGATCCCTGTGATAACATCATCCGGGTCAAAGGTGATCTCTGTGTCGTCCACTGAATGGGAAACAGAGAAGAAAATACAATGCATGAATTGATGTTTTTATTACCACATCTTCATTAATTAAAAAAAAGATACTGTAAAGTAATTTATTTTCTAAATAACATTTAAATAAAAATGTTTGGGTTAATCAGGCCTAGCTTTACTGTTAACATAAATTATATAATTATATATATTTTATTTAGATTTATTAAACTTTTAAATATTTCTATATGATTAATTTATGATAAAAATGAAATATAGTAGATAATACATTAGAATAAAACCACTCACAAGCTTGATAGTCATATAGTGCTCTTGCACAGATGTTCTGGTTTTCGCCTGTCTCCTCTTCCTCACCAGCATGGGTTTGGAAAGCCTACAGATAATACAATAAATAATGATATTTATGTGACATCCAAATCTACAGTACATTAATTTTATACCCTACTGAAGTATTATTATTACGACATAAAATATGTCAAAATAAGGTTTGGATGACATGAAAGGGTACCAACCTGGTTAACGTTCTCATAGAGACTTTCATTTGAGGGGACGTCCGTGTAGATGTCGTTTAGATCATAACTTTGCTGCTTCCCAGCATCAGGGCTCGATCCCTCCTCACCTGAATCTGCACACAGTAAATAAGATTTCAAGCAGAATTATAACACTGAGTGACGTTAATAAGCATTATAGAGAGAAAACATACCATTCCATTCATCTTCAGAACCCTGGGCTTGTTCAAATACTAATGGATCACCAGAGAAGGGGTCTGAAAGACAGACATAAAGCAGCTTATTACTTAACTGATATATAACGTCAAACCACAGAAACAAAAAGGATTGCTGCTTTTCTTCACCTTCCTTTTCTACTGGGAAAGCAGTAGTTTCACGCACAGGAGAGACTGGAGCTGGTACATGTGAAACCGAGGCGGCTGCCGCAGGGCGAAGTGGAGATAAGGGCTGAGACCTGCTTTCATTGGGAGGGTTTTCTGCACTGACTGCTTGCTGGGATAAAAATGGGCTTCTCAACTGACCTGAGGGGAAAGACATGAATTTCTGAATTTTAGGATTAAAGGCTCTGGACTGTGCGCATGTTTTATATATGAGGTTTGTTGGAAGTTGATGAATTGTTGGACAGGAGTTTTCTTTTACCTGGTCGGGTGGCTGAAGAAGTCGTTGCACTGTTGGCCAAACTTCTCTCCTTCTGCATGAACAGCTCCCTGGGATTGATGGATCGCTGAGAGATGACTGATGCTGCCTCCTGAAAAAAGGTAGAATATTTCTTTCATGGCCTTTCTTACTTACTCTTCAACATACAATAGAGGAAAACACTAGGATTCCGGAAGTAAATTCTCATTTATTTTCTCCTTAAAGAACTTGTTTTTTAATGATAATGTGTAAATCCTCCAAGACATACCTCCCTTGAGCACCCAATGATTATATACACTACTGTTCAAAGTTTTAGATTTTTTTGTGAAAGAAATTAATAGTTTAATTCAGCAAGGATGCAAAAAAATCATCAAAAGTGACAGTGAAGACATTTATTATTATTTCTATTTTAAATAAAAGCTTTTTTTTAACTTTCTATTCATCAAAGAATCCTGAAAAAAGGTATCATGGTTTGAATGTACTGCAAAAAAAAAATTGAATGTATTACAATAATATTCAGCAGCACAACTGTTTATGTTTCTTGTTTCTTGAGCAGCAGATCAGCATATTAGAATTATTTCTGAAGAATCATGTGGCACTGAAGACTGACTATTAAAATTGAAAACCATTATTTTAAATTGTAATAATATTTCAGAATATACTGTTTTTACTGTACTTTCATTATATATTACCAAATAAATACCTGATAAGCATAACCATTTTGCATAAAAACCTGAAATATATTGTTTTTACACATACAACCTGTCACAATAAGTCAATATTTTTATATTATACAACTGTTTTATATTTTATTACATAATTCACAATGCTGGAAAGTGTATTTGGTTTGATCATATAAAAATGGTCTGATTTTCATTTACTTTTTACTTTAACCCAGTGATTCATCTCTGAGGTTTTGTACATGGCTTAGAACTCTTTCCTAAAGATTTTTTTTTTAAATCTCTATGGAGAAAAGCAATGGGAAATATACTTTAAGATTCAAGGACACTGTCAGTGTGGGTGCTCACTGTTGTGCTGGATTTATTTTGACTCATCAAAGGTTAACTCACGTTGGCCTTCTGCACAGACTCAGATCGCAGTATTCCTGCTTTGACAGGAGACTGGTGTTCCTTCTGCTCTTTCTCTAACAACGAGGCAATCAAGAGTGACTCACATGATATATTAAATATAATTTTTTGATGTTCATATGTATTGAAGGAAAGTCATCATTTTACCAATTTTCTCTGCTCCTGTTCTTTATTCTCTGCCTCTTGTTTCTTTTCAAACTGCCTGTGAGACACCAAGTAGGAAGTCATTAATCAGACACATATGGCCATAGCAACTTTACAACTATATACACTACCGTGCAAAAGTTTTAGGACAGTTTAATGTTTTTGAAAGAGCTCTCTTATGCTGCATTAAGGCTGCATTTATTTGATCAAAAGGTTTTCTATTTGACTATAATTTTAAAATTATAACGCAAAGCTGAATTTTCAGCATCCTTGCTCTAGTCTTCAGTGTCACATGATCTTTAAGAACTCATACTAATATGCTATTAATATCATCAATGTTGAAAACAGTTGTGCTGTTTAATATTTTTGTGGAAAATCATTTTTTGACGATTCGTTGAAAGTTCAAAAGAAGAGCATTATTTGAAAAACAAACCTTTTGTAACATTAAAAAGGTCTTTGCTGTCACTTTTGATCAAATCAATGTGTCCTAGCTGATTAAGAGTATAAATATATTTCTGGCCCCAGCTTTTGAATGGTAGTGTATATACTGTTTTGATGATATAAATTGGACAGACACGAAATCACTCGCCTCTGTTGGTTGATCTCTTTCTCTTTCTCCCTCCGACTTCGTTCTCGTTCGTCTGCCTCTCGAGCATCATGCTCTCTCTGTTCTTTCTCCAGACGCTGCCGCTCCTCATTTGCCTTCCTGCGCTCCTCCTGCCGGCGAGTCTTTTCATCTTGCTGATAAAGGAGATGGAAGAGAACGTGTCAAGACAACAAAGACCAGATGAGGAGATAAAAGCGTTGTGTTTTGCCGTAGCATTTCCTTACCTCAGCCTTAGCCCAGAAGTTGTCTCTGTCCGTACTCTGGATTTCATCTAAAGCACTGACCTTTTTATAAACAGAACCCTGTGGGAACAAAGACATTGGAATAGGAAGGCAAACATGCAGACATTCAAAGCCTCTATAAATATTAGGTATTGACATAATTCATCGCTTCCCTCACCACACGTCCAGGAGGTTCACAATTATTGTTCTGCTTTGATTCTTTGTGGATGTTGTAGTTGACACCCGAGCCCTTGGACACCTTCTCCATGATGGCTGCAGGCTCAACATCATCATCTGATCGGGCGTTGATGGTCACATGGGCACCCTTTCATAAAATACACATTTAAAATGAGAAATTGGCTGTGAATGAAATTACATGACCCTAATGTAACTAACAAAAGCTGCATCTTACACTCACCCTCAGAAAATTGGCCATTGAATGAACGTGATTGGCGCAAACACCCTTTCTAACGTCCTTGACTCCCTCGCCAGTCTGAAACCAAATAATAGTATAAAGATGATTTGTAAAATATAAGCTGAGTAAGGGATAGTTCCATATGAATCCAAGTAGTTTAATCCAAGTTATGCAAAGAGATACTGTCGCTTTATAAGATCTATATGATCAAAACCTTTATGACCTTTCTCGATCTTTATTTTAGTTTCCTGGAATTTCAGTCGAAGCGCAGAAACTATTCAGGTTTCTTTTAAATCTTAATTTGTGTTTTGAAGATCATCCAAAGTCTGGAACATGAGGTTGAGTAAACATGTTCTCATCAGTACTTTTGGTTTTGGACATTTTTGTCAGTTCGTACCCAGTTGATGAGCACAAACTTGGGAACTCCAGAGCTGGCGTCCAACACTTTACAGAAGGCGTACATGATTTTGCCGCTGTTCAGTTCCTCCACCATTTCTTCAAGCCCACCATCTATGCAACATTCAGAGAAAACACACAAGCATTTGTAACTGTGAACTGCTGCTGACTCATCGAATAGGACAAAAAAAAGAAACAAAGAAACAAAGAATGACATCACTCTCTTGGCACTGTTACCTGCATTCTTTAAGAACTTATTTGAAACAATTTGACTCACCTCCCTTCCCTGCCACCCGAATGTCATTACTGTTGCCTTCATATGTGAACAACACCCTATAATCAACAAATACAGTTTATTTGTTTCCAGGATCCTTCTGTTACAAAATGACTTTAGACAACCACTACAAATGACAACAAACATCTATAACGTGCAAAATCATCCACAGATTAAACATTAAGTAACAAATAATTATCTTTTGAGCACGAGTTAAGTAATAGGCTACCTAGATTTCTTAAGAAGCAATACCTCATTTGAAGCTACGTTATATGAATTTACTGCGTTAAGATGTCTCATTAGTCTTAGAAAATATGTTTTATTAATCAGTTTTTTTATTCATCACCATAGACTTTGTCAGTTGTAGTTGTAGCTATCTTACCAGTTTGTGGCCGTTCTCCCGTTCACCACTTCATTATAAGCGTCTGTAAGCGCGGGTCCGTTTTTGCTCAAGTTTACTGACATAGTGGGTCATGAAACTTGCACAAACTTGTGGAGAGCTGTTAATGGAGATATAATCATAACCCTGTCTTCCTCTTTCAGCGGACCGTCTTCTGCCGTTTTAAAAAGGCACCTGTCCCGTGAAATCAGGTTCAGTGAGTTTCTGGGGAGTTGAAACGAGGAAGAGAGAGAACGTGCATTTTCCACGCAGTCAATTATCCCTTAAATATTTATTAAGGAAATAGATATAGAAAACATTATATGTTGTTAGACGAAATATATTACGAAAAAAAAAATGTTTCTGTCATTCTACCCATCAATGTATTAGCATTGGGAATCATTTTAGCGAATCGGTTTGTTCGGACAGTTTTCATTGAATCAGCTCAAATGATTCACCGATACGTTTTAGTTAAAAGTATTGCACGCGCTCCATATTGTTTCATTTTTTGTGTGTCAAGTTGTGATATTGTTCGCCCATTATTCTTAACAGTATGAGCAGCAGAGTTGTTTAGACTTTACCATTAAAACCAAAAGTAATTTCGCAAAGAATCATTTGGACTGAATTACTGTTCAAAAGAACCATTTATTCGCGAATCACAAGTTATTAGCTATTGATCAGTCTAAGGGCGGGCCGTACGCCACACGGGAACTAGTTGGACTAGTAAAATTGCATTTTTTTGTAATCACTTTAATAATGCAATGCTTCAGCCTTGCTTCAGAGTTTGTATAGACTGACAGAGCAAGAGAAAATGAACGATCTGAACTACACGTGAAACATTCATTCAAGCTTCCTTCCTCCAAAAGTGAATTTAGTGCCCAAATATTTAGCAAGTAATACTGTGCTGTATTCTGGAGAAAAATGGTCTCTGATCTTGTCAGGTGATCTCCAAACTCATCAGGCATTGTAAGAAAGACTCTTGTTATCTTGGCAAATTGAAACAAACAAACAAAAAATTGAATAAAAGGATATCAATGATTGTGGCCAATGTGTATTAGATAAAAACATTTATTTCATAATGAGATTTCCCCCAATTTCACTTGTTTTACTTCAACGAACGGTTAGATTTTTGTGATTTTTTATTTTATTTTGTTTTTTTAATAAAAGATCAAAAGGATGCCAATGCAAATTTATTTTTAAAAGGTTCGTTGTTGACATTTAGTCCTTCAAAAGATGCCAAGTTTACATGACTCTGTCAGCACTAGTACTGGCTTAGCTCGCTGGGTTTATGATTTTAACAGAAATAAGTGAAAAAAGTCATGTTTACAAATAAAAGTGATACTACTGTAGTGAATGCTAAATTAAACAGTTATAAATAACTCCTAACCCTAAGGTTGTGGGTTCGAGTCTCTTTCACTTTGGATGGTTTAAATGAAGAGCACGAATTCTGAGTATGGGTCACCATACTTGGCTGTATGTCACTTCACTTTCACTTTCAAAACTTTAAACTTGTTTCTTCATATGTTACATATGTTATATTTTAAATACTTGTGTGTGTGTGTATATATATATATATATATATATATATATATATTTGTTAATTTAAAACATTAAATAGCATAAAATAATATATATCACTACTATATATATCTCTCAATTTAAACTTGTGTTAATTTGTTAATTTGAATCATTTAAGTGCATAGAATGGTATATAGGATGACGGAATGTTTATCTCTCCTCCTGTAGAAACATTAAACCTGACAACATCCGGCTAACTTCAGACTCCCACCCCCTTGCTCCTATCCCGCCTCCTCCCTCCTCTATCCCAGCTCTAGTCCAGGGTTATGGACTGGTGATGTTTGTCTGCTGTTAAATGGCTGCTCACTGCTCCAGGTGTGTGTTCACAGTGTGTGTGTGTTTGGGTGTTCTACTCATATCTATTTAGGACAAAGGCATCCAGCTATGCTGTAACTAAATAAAAAGAAGATAAAAATGCTTTAACTGATCAAACAAGAAGCCAGCAAACACATGACTTCGATAATATATGGTTTATGTGGGTTTTTTTTATGGTTTTTGTGGTCGTACATATCAATTCATATTATATATTAGTTATATTTATATATTTATTGTTTTAAAATAAGTGTATCCCATGTATTCTGACACATACATGGATGTCTCTGAGCTAAGCCCTGGATATCTCCTCACCCGAGAACTGCCCCTGAATGCAATTATAGATAATGGCTGCTCCATGTTGTACAAATGTCAGATTTCAAATATTCCATAAATCAAAAACAATTCAAAAGTTTTTCCTAGCAGTTCCCAGACTGAAGTTGCAAATGCTTTTATAAATTACATTATTATTGTACCTTTTTGTTTGTTTTAACAAACTGCATCTATTCTATTCTATTCTATTCTATTCTATTCTATTCTATTCTATTCTATTCTATTCTATTCATGTCACTCAGGACTAAAACAATAGCTGCAGTTATTGGACTGACCACACGATGTCGCTGTTCTCATGATTTTTGCCCTCATTCTGTAAGACTTATTATGCAATGGTCAGCTTATATTAAGAAAATGGAGAAAAAAGGAGTAGCTTGTAAAGGGACCAATCTTAAGAGCCCATATTATAAAAAGCAATATGAGGGAAGCGCATGTTTTGCCCATGTGGTCTCCAAATCTATATTATTTTACACTACATTTGAAACAAATGAACTTCAGTCTTCTCAAAGGATTCGAGTCAGAGCATAGGCCTACCTCACAATTCCAACCGCATTAATTAATCTGCCAGAGAGAATCATATGCATGCAATTAAATCCCGCTATTTTCTGTGACCACATGTGCAGTTTGAGCCAAGACCATGAATTAATTATTCACAGATTTTCTCATATGAAGGCACAAAACAGATGATTGGCAGTGCTGAGCTCGATGTGAAAGGGGAACCTGCGCCTCTCAGCATACAGTGAGAGTTTCAATAGCAGATTCCTATTTATGTGATTTGAGCAACACACTTTTTTTTTTCACATAGCGGTCACGGGTATTGTTATGACCCCTCCCTGCGCCCGACTGTTCGTGATATGGCACTGCCAATGATTTTTGGCCAGATTTCAACTCCTGCTGTTAGCTCCAGAGTCTTTGTCTCTGGCTAAGATGACCCAGTTTCGCGCTCGGTGTCGTGTTGCAGCCCTGGCCGTGTGAGCGTGTGTGTGTGTTCCTGCACGCAGGGCTGTGCTAAGCGCGTCTGTTGACAGGTATGATATAGAGTGCATCTGCCCCCTGAGCCCTCTCTCACACAGCAGACAATTGAGTGCGAGATCGTAATGGGAGAGGGGGCCCGAGGGCCCGGCCGTTGGGCTGGGAGGGCCACGGCTCCTGTGTCATGGTTAGGCTGGTGTCAAGGTTTGAGTTTACGATCAACCCCCCCTACTAATCCATTTCCCTCACAGATCTCACACACACACACACACACACACACACACACACACACACACACACACACACACACACACACACACACACACACACACACACACACAGCATTACTAAGCCATGTGCCTCACAGATCTCTGAGATTTCTCCCATGAGGCCAATCCCTCGTAGTCAAAATTAATTGCCTGTCCTTGAAACTGTAATCGTGTTTCACTTTCTCACTTTTTCACTTTTGAGCTCAACAGGTTCAAATATTTCATGTGCATTGTGATTATTGTCAGTTTAACACGATTACTGGATGCTTGCTTGAATGCAAATGCTTTGCATGAGCAAATCTCACAAATTGTGTAAAGAACATTATTTGGTAGTATGATATTTGATAACATGATAAAATAGCTTTACTGCCTATCTTTACAAAAAATCTTGTTAAAAACTACCCAGGTCATATTTCTCTCCAGAAGAAATATTTTGCTGTTTAATGTTAAGTGGCACAATACAAAAATTATTATATTATATTATATTATATTATATTATATTATATTATATGTTATTATATGTTATTATATTATATTATATTATATTATATTATATTATATTATATGTTACTGGATTATATTATGTTATATTATATTATATTATATTATATAATAAATAATTATAATTAATAGTGAAGTGACAACTGTTTCTTCTTTTCTATATATATATACATATATATATTATAATAAAATATTTTATATAAAATATTTCAATAATATTTCTTTCTATCTCTATTTTTTGTTTATATATATATATATATATATATATATAAACATACTATTAAACATACTATGTTTAGGGGCCTGTATCACCACATTTTCACCTTAAAATGAAAAGAAAAATAAATATAGGAATAATAAGAAAATTATGCTATTGAGCAATGCTATAGAATCAAAAAAATAAAAAGTAAATTCTCCTGTTTTGATTAGAACATTGCTCCTCCTCCTCATGTTTTGCCCTTATAACCCTTTTTTTTTTTTTTTTTTTTGGATATTCTAAATTAGGACTTGCATTATCTGCTGTGCAAACACAGCTTTACGCTCCATTTCCTCCAGACTGGTTTAAGACTGAGTCAACATTAGCAGTCAACTGGTGGATCGTATAACACACAACTCAGAAAAGAAGCTTATTTGAAACTTTTAAAAGGTTTTTCAATTACTTTGTTACATTTTTGCCACTTCTAGTTCTGCATATCATCAGACTGACTCTTTTGGGACTCTTAGTTTGAATTTTCACCGGCAGCCTCATGTCCTGGGGGCTTTTTTTGTTTAACGTGTGATTGTTTGTGCCTGTTTCCCACTCAAATGTTTAGAATAAATAATCTGCCACCCCCTCTCACTGCTTACTTCTCCCACGGACTCGCACACACAGTCCCATTAGCATCTGATTTGATTCACATCATGTTAGTAAATGAATGGCAAGCTAGTGAGTCCCTCCTGCCAGGCCAATCGATGAAATGATCCTCAGGTGCAAACATCTCTCCAGGGCCTCTAATCAAACCCCCAACCTCAGCGAACCTCCTTATCAGAGCCATCCTTAATTAAGAGCCATTAACATTCTTTCTCACACCTTCCTTTCAGTCGAGCGGCCCGGGGGGGGTTCCAGACCCCTTGCTGTCAGGCTTGAATGAGCAATGCATTTATTCACAGGCCGGAGTGCAGCATGCTGGCCCTGAGCCGGATGGTGCCAGACCCCCGTCCCGCCTGCACGTGCAGCCCAAACACAGCGAGAGAGGCGCTTTATTGTGTACATTGTGGCCATGTAATGTTTATTAATGCTTCGGCCATGTAAACCTTTGTTTATCGTGCCAGTAAAACCTCTCACAATATTGCATTTTGACAGATGACCGTCGGTAATGAGTGTCCATTGCTCCGGGACAGCTGCTAGCGCTTCACAGCACAATACAGCTGGGCTGCTCTAATTACCTCAGCCATGAGCTGGTCATCTGAGAAAAATGTAAACCATTCAGAAGGAAACAGTGAGACGCTTCAGAGTGAGTTATTGATAATGTGGCGTGTAGCACTTCATCTGGAGTTCACGCTGCTTCCTGCACATAAATTCATTTGGACTCAAGTGCATAGCATGCGTTTGCATGGAGCATGTAACCTGGCCATCATTATAACTGATCGTGCACATGGCCATTTCTAATATAATTGTTTGTTATTTTAATGGAAATTAATGTAAAATGGGTTGGTGAGTTGGTTAATTTATTATGTACAGTCAGTTGAATATATTATCTTTAACAAGACAGCAATTTATAATGCTAAAAATGCTTAAAAAATACATTTATGTGTTTAATTTATTTGTATGTTAAATAATTGATTATATTTAGCATAAGACTATTAAGAATTTGACTACATTTTCAATCATTTGTCATTATTATAAATGTGAAACAAATGTCACATTATTTAGAATGTAAAGTTTTATATATTATGATATTATCTGTTGCCTTTAAGTTATATTATTTTAATTTGAGTGAGTTAATTATCTTTAACAAGACAGCACTGTAATGTAAAATGCTATAATTTGTTTTATTTTAATTTTTAATTCATGGTGAAAATCTAAACTGTATTTAACAAGACACGCATGTACGTGCTAAATCAGATATTATATGTAGCATGAAGAGACTAAATCCTGTTTTAGGACTTTTAAGATGTTGACATTATTTTGGCATAATGTGACATTATTTCATGACAATTAACCACATTTACCCCCCATTTCATATTTTTGTAATGCAAAGGTAATTCTCTTTCTCAATGAAATGTGAAAAAATAATGTCACATTATTTAAATAGGAAAGAATTTATATATTATTATAGTATTTGTTGTACTTGCTGTACTTGCTTTAAGTTATATTCAATTTAATTTTAGTGAGTTGGTTAATGTACTCATATACAGTGTGTGTAAATATATATATTAGGCAGTACTGTAAAATGCTAAAAATGCTATTAAAATATTAGTTTTCTTTATTTATGTTGAAAATCTATATCTAAATTGTTTTTAACAACACATGCCTGTATTTGTTAAATCATTTATTAGGTTTAAGGTTTGTAAAATGTATTATATACATTTATATATATATATATATATATATATCTAGACACAAATAAACAAAAATATATATATATAAATATATAAGTGCTGTCAAAATAATAAAAGTTACTAACCTCATCAAAAAAAAAATATATTTATTAGTGCTGTCAAACGATTAATCGTGATTAATCTCATCCAAAATAAAAGTTTTGATTAATCACGATTAATAATTTGACAGCACTAATATATATATATATATATATATATATATATATATATATATATATATATATATATATATATATATATATATATATATATATATATATATATATATATATATATATCAAATATTGCAGAAAGAGACTGAATCCTATTTTAGGACTACACTGAAAAAAAAATGATACTACATTTTTTAAGGTAATTGGTTGCAAACAATTTAATATAGCTACATTTAAATAAAAACCTTTTTTTTTTTTGAAAGTTAGTCAACTAAATTTGTTTTAATTTAATGTAGCTAAAATAAACTGATTGCAACCACTTACCTTAAAAAAAATTGTAAATTCAATTAATAATTTTTTTCAGTGATGGATTTTGACTATATTTTCATGACAATTAAGCCCATTTCTCATTTTTCCAATGCAAAAAAAAAAAATCTCATTCTCATTATTAAATGTGAAAAAATATCAAATGATTTAAATTGTAAAGTTTGTATACATTATGATAGAATTTGTTGTACTTTAATTTGTATTGATTTTCATTTTAAAAATATACTGTGTCCAAATTGAATCATTCTCACATTACCTACAGGACAAAACTGAATATTAAGATTTATTTTCAGAAAATGCAGTGTGAATATAATGCTTAGTAGTTTTAGTTCCACTGGCAGATTTATTGTTGAGCTCCTAATGATTTGTCTGTAATCAGACAGACTCAGAGTTCAGTCAGGAGGCCATTAGCTGTGATTGTATCACACAGTTTTGATGTGCACTCCTGAGGTGTAAACTTCACCTCGATTCACTTTGACACATTTCACAGGGGACTTTAAAAGCCTGTGGGTTGCGGTGGTCTAAACGTCATTGTTTGCTTTGACTGTGGTTGGTGCAGCCCCTACAGCGTTTAATGGTTTATTTGGTGTGCTGAGAAGAGGCTTGTTTTTGACAGAGTGACTGCTTTTTACGGTGAGAGTTTGTGTCCTAATAGTACCTCATTTCCTCTTCACACTAGGCTGGCCAAAACAGAAGCAAACTGATGGCACGATAAATCCAAACACCTCAGATTACACCTCTGCTGTCCACATGTCCTACACTGGAGGATTGTTCATTTTGAGGTATCCTGCAAAAATGGCTCTGATTAATGTTAAAATTCTCATGGAAAATAATGTAAAAGTACTACAGTAAGTTGGTTAGCTTATCGTGTATACAGTAAAAGTTTATTATGATTATTATTACATTTAACAATACAATGTCTAGGTAATTTTCTGTAAAACAAACTTTTTGCATTTATAATGTATAATTTTATAAAACATATAGTTTTATATTTTAAAAATGTAATTAGAAAAATATATAATATTTTATTAATATTATAACACGCCATTTAATAATACTAAATTAGGCTTTTGAGTTTTTTCTTTACATTTTATAAATAAAAAACCATGCTCTGTTATATTATGTGTTTATTATGGTTGTTATCCATATATTTTAAATATTTTTACAGAGATTGTCTGGCAACCACAGCAGCCATTTACATTTTTTAAGGTATTTTATATAAGGTATATATGATATTTTAAGGTATATAGATAGATAGATAGATAGATAGATAGATAGATAGATAGATAGATAGATAGATAGATAGATAGATAGATAGATAGATAGATAGATAGGTTGTACTTTTTTTTTTACAGTGAATTTCTGGCAACCACATTGAAATTTGGTGAAATTTGTTTACTTTTTTTTTTTTTTTAACAGAAATTGCTAATAAAAAAATACAAAATAAAAATACAAAATAAAATTAAAAAAAAAAAAAATTGAAAAAAAATTGAAATAAATAAGAAATTATAAAATAGAAATACTGAAATAGTATTTTCTTGTAAAATGTACTCCAATTTGTTTTATTTACTGTGGAATAATATATTAATATATATATATAGATATATATATATATATATATATATATATATAATATATATATATATATATATATATATATATATATATATATATATAGAGATATTTTTTTTTTTTTTTAACAGTGATCAGACATCTTCCTCTTAATATTCACAAGAAGTTTTTACAATAATAATATTTACCTTATTATATACTATAGTGATTAATAACTTTTGCATTTATTTTATTGATACTTGTGAATACATCAAATTTTAAATTCAGTTATATTCAACAAATAGTATCAATAGTTACTTCAGATTCTTTACATTGTAAAAGGTAATGATGCAGTCATATTTCAGACTTCGAAAAAAGGAAAGGTCTGACTCATAATTGTGGTGTAATGTGGTTCTGGTTAGTGATTATTGTCCAGAGGGACATTTTTTCCTAGTCTCAGAGGGCATAATCTAATGTGGGGATAAATCAAATCAAGTCTGAAGTGTGCTGGTGGTCAGACCTCTTGTCCATTGTTGGACTGACCCATTGATTCCCCAGGGAGCTCAACATGGTGGCAATTAGTCTGAACCCTTCCCCTCCCATCCATTAGTCAGTCCAAACAGCATCCAGCTCAACAGGACTCCTCCGTTCTCTTAATCATTAGCCTCTGGTTCAAACAGAAATCAAAGTCAGATCCTACACTTCCATTAGACAAGCCTGTTTAGTGGCTTAAATCCACTCTACAGTGTTTCTGGAGAGCATTTGTTCCTTTACGACATCATGAGGAACCCACTTGATCTGTGTTTTTCTTCAGGAGATCTGACACAAGTGGCCAGTGCTATCCAAACAGGTTTATCACGCAGCAGCTTCGGCAGGCGCTGTCCAGCTGTTTAAAAAATACTGTGACACATCCTTCCGCCTCACCCCTTCTCTCGGTTTCCTTGAGGAACAAAAGAGGGATTTCCTTTTGGACTGATATACGGCGTGGCTGGAGTGAAACGGTGAGAGTTAGAAAGGGAGATAGAATTTCTTTGTGCTATATGCTTGTCTCATCACATTAGCCCACTGACCGCTGACAGACAAAACGAGACACAACGATGGGATTTTGATCCCCTTCAATCTATCAGGGTGGATTACTTACAAATTGTGGTCTGTTACTGATTACAGATTACATAATGAAAATAAAATTGTAGTTAATAAAGTAATCTAGGTTACTCATTTTAGGTCATGTATTCTGACTACTTTTTAGATTACTTGTTACCTAACTTGTTTTAAATTTACCATTAAATGTACCACACTGATATAAAAAAAAGCAGAAAGAAAATAGATTTTATTCAGTGATATCAACCCCATAAAATGCAATAAACATTACATTACTCCAGGGTTTCCCAAACGGGGGTTAATCAGAAAACTGCAGTGAGTTGATAAAAAGCTAATAATTAATTGAATCATAAAAATCTAAATGAATAAATAAATAAATAATTTTAAATGATGATACAAATATTCATTTGTTTGCCTGCATGTCAACTAAATATTGAATATTTACACGAACTAACATTAATTAACATGAAAGCAGCAATGACATTACACAATACACATCCAATGTTTTCAAAACTAAATGGTAAGGCATGTAGTAGTATTTTTAGAAAGGAACAAAAGAAGATTGTGACTATCATTTTTACCATTGTGTGAGTAATATGTAATCACGCAATCTATAAAAAGCAACTGTAGTCTGATTATGAGCAATATGAAATGCAATTTAATCTAATTGCAATCTGATTACATAATCCAGATTACATGTAATCAGTAACTATCCGGCACTGATTGGATGAGATCATCGAATTCGTAATCTAATTTTGTGATTCAATCTCATTTCCCAAAAGTCCTGGACGAATGAAAAGCTTAGGTTTTCCTTGTGTAGTGCCGGTTTGAAGGCCCAATGGAAGAGCTGAATACACACACAAAGAGCCCACGGAGCTTGTGGGGCCCCTCGGCCCCATCCTCCCCCAAACTCAGGCGTCCCGACCAACTGCTACAGTCCACATAATTCCAATCCGGTTGTCACTTCCTGTTAGCGAGGGGTGGGGGGTCATCAAACAGACACTAGCTTTTGCACCATAAATGATGCCTGTTAATATTTTGCTACATAGATGCCACTTATTATTATTAATATTTGCCCTCCATCAGTTACTAAGGCTTACATGTCAACTGCAGAGATGCTAATATAATAAAACATGTCTGTTGGAGTCTGTCTTGGAGAAAGTTAGTGAATAGTTTCAGATGAATTAGAATAGATTTGGTTATATGTTTATGGAGCTACAAGAATGACCAGCCAGAACCATCCAGTCCAATCACTTTAAAAAAAAAAAAAAAAAAAAAAGTTGTAACTAGTTTCAAACTGATTGCAGTAAATATTATATTTATGGCAGATGGATAACATATATATTCTTACTGATCCATTTTACTATAGAAATGCACAAACATCATTATAAGCCAAACACAGCAGTGAAGTTTGTTTGAGTCGTCTTTCTGCTAGTGCCACAAGTTTAGTCCACTGGAACGTAAGGTCAGCAAATGGAGAGGAAGGGATATGACTATGACCTCCGCTGGGATAAACGGGGAAATAGAGGGTTTGTATTTATATACAATGGGCACTCAGCAGCCGCTGCACGCTGGGACTGAGAGCTTTCACCACCGCGTGGGGTTAAAGGTTAATAGCCTCTTGGAGTTACATGCATAGAGCACGGGTGAGAGGTCACAACAGGGAGATGAAGACAAACAGGTCCAAAGATTCACTAAATTCTGATCCTTCAAGTTAGAAAGGAGTAACCTGTGCTTTAATATGCATTTTAGGTGTGTACAATAAGGTTTTTATTATCTTACAACCAGATTACAAGATTAAAATTGTATTTAGTAATTCATAAAAAGTAACTGTAATCTGATTATGTGTTTTAAAATGTAATTTAATCTAAATCTTCTGATCTAATCAGTTACTTCTTACGACACAATTTATTTGTGCTGACTTTAAAGATCTTTACAGATGCAATATGATCACAGTTATGCTGAACATAAACTGACATACTCTAGCTGAGACTCCTTCATGTGTAACTCTATGATTAATTGTGCGCCTAAAGCAAGATGTTATGACTTTACACTCATATCTCCTATAGAGTTTTCATTTCCTGAAATCAACTATAAAAATGTGTGCAGTATAGAAACTGCGAAAGAACTTGTAATGGCGCCACTGCGTAGGCTGATCTTAAAATAATTTATTAGTCAATGAACAGTCATTCGTCAAGATCAGCTGCATAAAAAAAGGCTAATTTTAGTTTAATGGTCACATATATTAAAGCTATTGAAAACTGGGCTGTGCCGAGCTAATTATTCAGTTAAATTGCAGCCATGTCATGTCAATGAATAAGTCGCTTTTTGAAATACACCCTTCCTTGGTATCGCTATTTAGCACCTTCCTTTTCATGGATCATGAATGACTCTATGATAGGCTAAAGGCTTTGTCTTATATTTGTTTTAAGGAAACTCTTTTGTTTGTTGTTTTTTTGCCAAAGGGGGCTCTTCCTTCTGTTTTTAGTCATCAACGAGTGAAACCACATAGATTTTAATAGCTTCAAAATGTTCCATCAATCTTTGTCTTTAGCAGTTGGCTTCGAGTCTAGGTTAATGTCACTGCCTGTTTTGGTATGTGGTTATCCTCCCTATTTGGATGCACTTTTTGTGACAGCAAGCAAATTACTCAATGTAACATTCCAGATGTGAGTTTTGTCAAAATTTCCATATGCCTGTACGCTTCCAGTGCCTAAAACTCACACGGATCTGACACTTTGGCTCTCAAGATATACGACTGCCGAGAAATTAGCACAACAGACGCTGTAGAAAATAATTAATCATTGCTGCCAAACTGCATGATGCCTGTATCTGCAAAAATGCAAAGATTTAGCGTTGGTTCTGGGATTCGGTGTTGTGAAGGGGGATGTTTGGTGTTGCAGCTTTATCTAATCTGTAAATGCTCATTGGGGGCTCTTGAAACTCATGGACAAAAAATATAAGTCAGAAGAAAGATTTCCACAGTATTCAAATGGATTATTACTTATTGTCTAACCCCTTGCGTGTTTGTATATTGCAGTTGTGACAAAAAAATGTAGCGACAGATATTTTTGTCCATATTACAACGTACATCTGAGTGTAATTGATCATGGAAGAGGAAGAATATTGGGCAGGGCTTATGTTCTATGTAATGATCAGTGATTGGATATTGAGATGTGGGCGTGGCACACAACAGTAAAGGCAGGTGAACATAGGAGTGGGATTTAGGCAGACAAAATTATTAAACAAAATCAGTTTAAGACATTTTGATCAAACATGTAAAAAAAAACACACATTATTAAAAACAAGCATATGCATGGATTAATCGTTCATAACAAGGTCTTCAAAATGTATATAGAAAATGGGTGATTTTGAAATTTATGCTGACTTTATCTAATTAATCAAATGTGCAAATGGTTTTAGCCAGTGATGTAACTATACTCTAAACACTACTTAACAATTGTACCATGTTTAAATTAGAGTTCTGTGGCTTACACATAAGTAAGAATTAGGAAATATGGCACTTGTCAAGCCAGGGGCTTTAATTTCATTCCACACTGAAAAAAATTTGAAAACACAGATTGTCTGATTTTCTCAATCTTATTATTTGTGATCAGTGTTGAGAAGGTTACTTTGGAAATATAATAGGTTACCGATTACAAGTTACCATATTTAGAATGTAATAAGTAGTGTAACTATATCAATTATATAACTTTTTTTAAGTAGGGTAACTGACTACATTTGATTAATTTTTGATTACTTTTCTAAATTTTTCTAAACTGTTAATCATTATGAAACATTTAAAGCAGACAGGGTTAACCTTACAGTAGCACTCAACACTGATTAGGGTTAGTCCCGAAACATTGGAGTCTCAATGCAATTTGGGAAATAAATAAATCATATCTGTATGTGTGTGGAAATATTCAGATGTAACCCCCTTTGTAGTCATTAACATTTTCATAAGTAACTTTAATTTAATTTAAATTAGAAAAATTCTCAGTAACAGATTACAGTTCCATCTACTTTGTAATTAAATTATGTAAATCCATTACATGTAACTAGTTACTCCCCAACACTGTTTGTGATCTACACAACACAGTTATGTTTCTCTTTTAAACTTGATTTCTTGGCTTTCAATTAATGTTAGTCTCTAAAATGTTGGGCAAATGTGAACCAGTCAAGTACTTGAAAATTATTTATGACGTTGACATAATTGAAACTGCAATTCCCAGCATGCTTTGCATGGGGAGAGTAAAAAATATTGAAATAAAGTATTATTGTTATGCTTTTGAGCATAATGAGAAAAGGGCGAGACTTTATAGTGTTCAATTATTTTGGGTGAATCATTTCAGTTCACAGCATTTTGCAGAATATCCACTAAAATGTGTGGGGAAAAGTCTGCAGAACAATGTCACAGAGCATATGATGCATGCTATTCCTGTCTCTCAGATACTGAAAAACAACCCAGAATATGAAAATCTCCTGGCCAAACCAGGAAAATGGACATTATGACGCTGTACGAATTAATCACCGCATGTTATTCCATCTTCTCATAGGCTGCAGAAAGATTGTGAGGAAAAAAATACCCTGAAGGATTAACATTCTCTTCTCACAATGTTTCTTGGCAGCTGTGGGTTTGTGTTAAAGTGCTGAACTGCAGCTGCATTAGCTGTGCGCTGTGTTCATAACAGTACAGAAGTATCCACAATAATATGAAACAGACTGTTTGCATGACTTGCATACTTTAATGGTTCCTAAAAACACAGATCCATATCTTTGATTAGATGTTACTTAACTAAGCGTGATAAGCAATCAGATATGTCATACTATCAGCACAGTTGTCTCTTGAACAGGAAAAGCATGTCTGCGTCTGCAAACACACTTGATCAGGTGTAGTTAATGATTCTCTGCCCAGGCCTGAGTAGGCGATCTGTTAGCAGCTATTATTAAGATCAATGCTCTGAATTTGTCAGGCAGGAGCACTCCACATGTGGTGCTTTTGCAATATTTGTGTAATGTTGTGGCAACATGAATATGCCTGAAGAGCATTATTTAAATGTCAAGTGTCGGTTGCATGGTGCCAATCTGTCTAGAAATGCATCTCATGCTAGAGAACATCATTTTCCCAGTGGGGAAACTCACATGCTAACCAATCAGATCTGTTCTGGTGTACTGGTGCATATTATAATCTGCTGTTGGGATTGCAAAATGTCATCTGTTCTAATCTGACAAGCATTTGAGAGTTTAAGGACAATTTGTATCAAGAAATATGTTACAAATTCCCAAGTACTTAACATCATAAATTAAGCATGGTTGTCTTCATGCATTATGCATGGCTGTATGCTGATGCTCAGTGGTTGCTCTTAAATAAGTATTTTTCAGAATTGGTTCCAATTTTTTTTTTTTTTTTTTTTTGTATCGGTTAATGATTCTCAAATGTGCATTGGAAGATGATAAAACACCCTGACATTGATTCCTGCTATACTTATTCAACAACTCTGCAACAGAATCTACAGCACAAAACAGATAGTGTAGTCCGATTCACAAAGAAATTACTCTAATGAATGGTTTATTTTTACTGAATCAAAAACATACAGCGCAACAAGTGTAGCTTGATTCATGAATGAATGACTCTTATTAGATGGTTCTCTTCGTTGAATGAAAAAATACAGAAAAACCAGTGTAGTCTGATTCATAAATGAATGACTCAAATGATTCGGTTCTTTTTACAGCACTACCAGTGTAGTGTGATTCTCTGAACGAATGACTCACCAAATGAATGACTCTAATGAATCTGTTCTGTTTACTGAATCAAAAACATACAGCACAACAAATGTAATCTGATTCCTGAATGAATGACTTTCATAAGCCGGTTCTTTTCAGTAAATGAAAAACATAAAGTAAAACCAGAGTTGTCTGATTTCTGAATGAATGACTCTAATGAATCGGTTCCATTTACTGAATCAAAAACATACAGTGCAGCCAGTGTAGTCTGATTCCTGAATGAATGACTCTTACGAGCCGGTTCTTTTTTTAGTGAATCAATAAATACTTTAAAAGCAGGTGATTCCAAAATGAATGATTCTAATGAATCAGAATTTTTTACTGAATCAAAAACATACAGTGCAAACAGTGTAGTCTGATTCCCAAACGAATGAGCCAAAGCCTTTTAGTGAATCAAACACACGCAACTAACTAAACAGTGTATTAACTGTATTAAAAATAAATAAATAAATATGAAAAGAAATGCTGTGAAGAAACACGGAGATCTCATTTGTGAAATGCATAATGTTCCTTTCACGACAACAACTGTCGTTTTGTTTCAACCAGAGAAGAGTATTTCAAATTTATTTCACGTTTTTATGTGTGCAACACCCTAACGTTTTAACAGCTAGAAATAAAACAGAACGATGGAAGTCATACTGTGCTGACTGGCTCCGTCTCATTAGAGTTTTTACTAGTGCCTGTACAGAAAAACTGAAATAATGTTCATGTTTCCTCCGTGCCCAGAAATGTGCTGCAGTGTGAACAGGAGGGGGCTTTTCATGGATGTTTAATGTAGATTGTATTGCATTTTTTATTTTTGTGCTTTTTATGAGCTAGCACATGAAAATAATACAGGAATAGACAAAATAACCAGGGTTTTTAATGCAATCTTATCTATTTTTGTCCTAACAATTATGTAAAACAGATTTAATCATATTTTAATCTCAGTTATGCTAAACAGACCACCATCGGTTGAAAGCAGCAATATGGTCATGGTCGCGCTCTTTTATGCCTGGTGATGAAGTGCTTGTACTTTTACCTGTGTCAGGTTCATCCCTCTCTGCTCGATTCTTCGGACCCTATGTTATAAAAAAGAAAATAAGTGAAACTGATTATATGATTCATACGCCTGACAGGAAATGTCAAACTCATGTGTGTCACATAAATATGTTAAAAGCTTACAATGCTAGGGAAAAGCCAATGAAAAGAAGGTTTGTTACTTAATAATGTTGCCATAGTCGCGGAGTTGGAGCTGTCTTCTGAGATTTCAGATTTGCTGGCGGGGATGGTGTGGTCCTTCCCAACGCTCCTCAGCAGTGTGTGAGGTTAGCAAATTCTGAGATATTAAAAGATCTAAGATTTTATCTTAGGCATTAGCCTGCAGAACAGAAATCAGATATTGTTAAGTTAATCTCTGATTTTAGCTGTCTGTTTACTGAGGTGCCTAATCAAACAAATGTTTTACAGCATGATATTAATGTGGATGGCGCTCACCCTATAAAGCAGCATGCTTATCATTTGAATGCAGTTAAGAGAACTGCATCAGGAGGTGAGTTACTTGATGGAGAATGGTCTAGCCAAGCCTAGTCCCTGGATTTCTCAGTGTCTCCTTGTTCCCAACCCGGATGGAAAGTTTAGGTTCTGCACAGAATATAGAAGAGTGAATGCAGTTACTGTGCCAGACAGCTATCTGTTACCGTGTATGGAGGACTGTGTTGATAATGTAGGTTCTGCACATCTCGTCAGTAAGCTAGACATGTTAAAAGGTTACTGGCAAGTTCCACTTACTTCACAAGCTTCTGAAATTTCAGCTTTTGTAACTCCAGACACGTTTCTACAGTACACAGCCATGGCTTTCGTTCTCAGAAATGCACCTGTAACATTTCAGCCTCTTGTAAATATAGTGTTGGCTGACGTAACATATTGCAGTGCATATCTCGATGATTTAGTCATTTATTCCATGAGCTGGCATGAGCATGTGGCTTCTTTAAAAACGGTGTTTGAAAGTCTTTCTAATGCTTCCCTCACCCTCAACTTGGCAAAATGCGAATTTGGTCAAGTGACTGTGACATATCTTGGAAAAGAGGTGGGACATGGCCATGTCCATCCCGTAGAGGTGAAAGTAGGGCTATTTTAGAGTTCCCAGTTCCTACTACCCACCGAGAGTTGTGGAGATTCCTGGGTATGGCTGGTTACTACAGCAGTTTTTATATAAAAATTTACAACGTTGCTTAGCCCGTCTATGCCTTATGTGTGGTCTGATGCATGTCAGAATGCTTTTGAATGTGTTAAGACACTTTTGTGTAACACCCCTGTCCTCGCAGCTCCGGACTGTACATTGCAATTTAAACTTGAGATTTATGCAAGTGCCGTTGGTACTGGTGCCATACTTCTTCAAGAGGTTGGTTAGTTATTTTTCTCATAAGTTTAATTAACGCCAACTCAATTATTCTACGATTGTACAAATCTAAATGTTACCTCTTATACCCTTAGATCCACAACCAAAATTCGTAACAAGACGTTTAAGGCAAACACATCTGTTGAATCTGGGCACCTGCAGCGCTGGAGAATGTTTCTGTC
This sequence comes from Cyprinus carpio, assembly GCF_018340385.1. NCBI lineage: Eukaryota > Metazoa > Chordata > Actinopteri > Cypriniformes > Cyprinidae > Cyprinus > Cyprinus carpio. The sequence goes on along the minus strand of NC_056606.1, from coordinate 19,514,551 downwards.
TACGGCCCAGATGAGGAAAGTCTCCAAGCCACAACATGACATCCATCTCAAGATCTTTAATGAGGATGTCTACCACTGGAGACGCTGGATTCATGTGAGGCCCACACTGGTGAGGACAAAGGGTGAATTCTTCCCCACCCGAGCGCGGCTAGAGGAAGTAGTGCAGATGCCAGTGGAGATAACTGAGTGTGGGTTCGAGTTTCCACCAGCTGGTCACACATACTTCTGCTGTGCACAGAACTGTGTGTAATTGAGGGTGGAGTGTGTGAACCAAAACGTATTATGCAAACATATTTTTGAATGGCTGCAATGATGTTAATGGGGGGAGTAAAAATTGTGGAATTAAGCATTAGTATGAGAAAAGGGGGAGACTTGATAGTGTTTAATTTTCAATTGTTGTTTATTTACAATTCTCTCCAATTATATATATATATATATACACATACATATATAAAAGTATAAATATTTTATAAATATAAAATATATTTATATAATATAAATTACAATATTAAAATAATTTAATTAAATAAATAAAATAATTATAGAAATTAATTTTTTAAAAACAAACAAAAACACAAACACAAACTCTATATGATGAAATAAAACAACACACACACACACACACACACATATATATGGTGAAATATAGGCCAGCTCATACCACCTCTCTTGCACCTTGGCTATTTGATGTTCTCCATGAGCTCAGTCATTCTGACTAACAGAATTATCTGTTAATAATCTTACTAGAAAGAGCTGCTTGTGGTTTCAACAAACCCATCACTTCATCACAAGTTAGATTCATCAACCATAACTCAAAAACAGCTAGAAACCTTGGAGATGTGATTGATGATAAGCTGAATTTCTCAGACCACATTGCTAAAACTGCCCGGTCCTGCAGATTTGCTTTATACAACATTAGAAAGATCAGGCCCTTTCTTTCAGAACAAGCTTCACAGCTCCTTGTTCAAGCTCTTGTTCTGTCCAGGCTGGACTATTGCAATGCTCTCTTGGCAGGTCTTCCAGACAGTTTTACCAAACTTTTACAATTAATCCAATGCAAGATTAATCTTTAAAGAGCAGAAAAGGATGCACGTTACACCTCTGAGCATCAGTTTGCACTGGCTACCAATAACTGCTCGCATAAAATTCAAGGCATTAACTAAACACTATGTTATATTTATGTATTCTAACTATAGTTTTTCTTTTTGTGTATGCATGTGTTTTATATATATCTTTGTTTTTGTTTTTGTTTTATATTGTGTGTATATATATATATATATATATATATATATATATATCTAACTAACACTTTTATATTTATATATATATATATTAATACCTTGCTTCATGTACTGCATTAGGCTAACTAAGACTTGTCATTTGCAATTACATATTGTTGCTCTTTTGGTAGTTTTGAATGCTTCTATTGTCCTCATTTGTAAGTTGCTTTGGTATTTTCAGTAGAGTTCAAAGGAAAACTTAAATTAAATGTGTATATATAGTATTATATATATATATATATATATAGAAATGTGTATTATTCAAATATATCATTTAAAATATTCAATTATATTGTACAATTATATAGTATTTTCAGTAGAGTTCAAAGGAAAACTTAAATTAAATGTGTATTATTCAAATATATCATTTAAAATATTCAATTATATTGTACAATTAAATGATATATATATACATATGTAATTTAAATGTAAAATATAATTTAATATTTACATATTAATATAATATTATATAATATATTTATGAAGATAATTTATATTTATAAAATGAATTTATTTAAATATGTAATTAAAATATAATATATAGTTGCACATTGTCCTTGTATTGTTCTGCCGGGACAGGAGTGTATGAGGGTTTATGCTAACCTAGTTCCTCTAAAAAGAAAGGTTTTTAATCTACTTTTAACAACCAATTTGGACTTTACCCACCTTTGTCCAAGTAGATTAAAATGAAGCCATTGCAGTGCACTTTAACTACTGACTAATACTCTTCACACCATTATACTTCAATTTACACCAGCATTTAGCCAACCAGCTTCTTCATAAAAATCATACTGGATGAATAGTAAATTTTGGAGATTTTTAAGGATATCTGTGACAGTGGGCACAGTGAAGTTAAAAAAAAAGCCCCACATGGTACACGGGTTTAGTAAAGAGCACTGAAGTGTAAATCAATCTGAAATCATGACTAATTGTTTTAATAAGGCTTAGCATTCCTAAAACATTTTAATCTAATTCAAAGTAGACCACATGAGAACTGGACAATAGTAAAATTCAGCTGCGCCTTTGAACATTAATCCACAGATTCAGAAAATCTCTGTTCATTCTGAAGTGTTTCTTTTTGTGCGTGATTTTCTGTAAAGTGTTTCCTATAGGTCAGAAGCGAGAGGGAAAATCAACCATCAAACCTAGATATTTATTACAGAAGCACAATAAAGAGACATTAAAAACTTGAGTATTTAAAAACATAATAAAGGGTCATTAAATACATAAATTAAACATCTTTAAACAAATATCTTAAATATTATATATATATATATATATATATATATATATATATATATATATATATATATATATATATATATATATATTTATGTGTATGTGTGTATGTATAAATATAAAATACAAAGTTAAATAAAATATAATTTATATTTATTTATAAATATAAACTACAATATTAACAATGTTAAATTTAACTCAAAATGCTAAGTTTTATAATTAATATATATAAATATTTTACATCTAATCTAAAAATATTTTATAAAATTACAAATAATTAAAACGTGATTTTTAATTATTTTAATACTACACACACATACAGTATACATACAAACATTTGTTACTGAGTTTTTAATGACTCTGTACTTCTATAATAAATATATTATAAAAAATATAAAATGTTTTTAAATATAAATCATTTACAACAAAAGAAGTAAAGTACCGCCCTATATTTTTTCCTATTGAATATGCTGTTTTATTTGGAAATATGTCCTGTTATGAAAGTAAAATGGATGGGTTGTGAACGGGACTTATGATGTTTTTAACAAACCTACAATCTATTGGCTGGCAGAAGTTTCTTAGAAATGCCACGTCCATTCTTTTGCAAGTAATGTTGTCAGGCCTGGCGTGCCATTCACAGCCTCTAAACATCTCAAAATAGTGTTACCTAAATACTCTATGATTACGCAAACACCCACATCTTCCTTACGAAGCAAGAAAGTGTCGTAACCATAAAATATTCTACTGTGGCATCCACAGCTGGTATGAATATAATTCCCTTTTGTATCCTAGCTGTTTTTGTGTGTTTTACAGCTTTGGATTTTACATCCTGTTCAGGTGAAACTGCACTCTATTATTTATGGCTCGTATAAAAATGTGCCTGTTCCCACGTGCTGTTGAAAGTTTTATTGTGTTAATTATACATTGGCAATGGCCCAGAGTCTGGAGGTCTGCTTAGAAAGTGGAGGTAATTGTGTCAAAAGGGAGGTTCAACACGTGTGCGAAGGCTTTAGCTCACGCCCAGAGTATTTGCATCTTTTTTTCCGCTGTCTTACAGTTACTTGCATGGATTTTGCATGATGGGACATGTCCTGAGTGACAAACAGCTCTCATTGGTGGTAATGATGGCTGGTTAATGGGTACATAATGTCTCTGTGTTATCTATTGATTCTGTACTTTCAATAGTAGAAATCAATGGCCATAAACAGCAGAAAAACAAAACTCCAACGTGATCCATATGAAAACACAGCTAAGTCAAAAGTTAGTATTCTTTTACGTACAGTATGTATACATTGTACGTAATATATATATATAATATATATATATATTCATGGGAAACTTAGGTTTAGAAGTCTGTTATATATATATATAATATATATATACAAACACACACACACAAATCTTAATATATATTTCATGGGAAACTTAGGTTTAGAAGTCTGTTTAAATAACTAACCCTTAGTATGAGCAAAATAATAGTTACGCTTCTTACCAAAGTACATTATGTGACAGTTCAGATGAAACTGCAAACGTTGATTATGAATTGTCTGCGAATGTCATTCTCAGGACAAGTCACAGAAGATGAAAGCGGAAGAAGCCAGCGGTGAACCCAGGATTGACCTCTCACATGTGCAGAATGAGGGAAAGCTTTGTTTCAGATTGTCTTAAAATAGGAACTAGTTCCTCATTTTTCTCTTGGAGTATTCAGAATATAACAGTCAACAGTTTCTGGTGGGAAACAAATTTTGCCGGCCCTACGAAACCGAGAATCGTCTCACGTCTTTGGTTGATTTAATACAGCGTTGATTCGGCTCATCACTTCACATTTTGCTTTGATTACACAACAAAAGGACAGAAATAAGGTGTTAAAACATGAAAGCACCCGAATTTTGTGGCACAAAAAAGTAGGGTAGGATGAGAGAGAGAAGAAATGGCAGGTAATGCAATATTCATGTGCACAAGGCAGATTTCCCTTTAGTTCTCATGATTAGAGGAGAGAAATCTTCACCCGGCCCGTCTTCTCAGAGGATGGATGCATTAATGGCAAGTTGTTATTTTTTGCTACTTTCAGAGAAGAGAGAAGATGTGGCTTCATCAAGGAGATGCACTTCTCCTTCCCCTGCTCTTTGATGTAGTGAAAAGACGTCCACGGTTAACCCTGAGTGTGCAGCGCCTGAGTATTTCTCTTTCAAGCCTGAGATGATGAAAGTGATAGTGCCGTGGTGGCGCTGTATCAGGGGGAGTCCAGCTTCTCTCGAAAAAGAGACGTGACCCTGATTGAAATGAGGAACATATTTGATCTTGAAATGAAGTGCTTCCTTGCTTTGCACTAATGCACTCATCTTTGATCATCAAACGTAAATGATATTACCACATTGCCTTTAAAGCTTACTGAACGACACGCCAGCATATTGTCCGGAGAATATTGGAGTCATTGCTGGAAGGATGTTCATTGTGTAGAATATTTCCAGATGAGATGAGCACCAGTGTATTTGAAATAGAGCAAACTAATGTTTTGTTTTTTGTTTTCAAAGTTGTATATAAAGATTAATGGAATATGCTTTAAAAATATATATATTCACTCTTTCTATATCAAAATTTCATGTTTAATGTACTGTGTGCTAGTGAAATTTACTAGCAATTTCAGTCTTAAGACAATCAGAATATATTTAGATATGTATAAATAAGGAAATATAAGTAACTATAACTTTATTTGTGTGTGTGTGTGTGTGTGTATATATGTGTGTGTGTGTGTGTGTGTGTGTGTGTGTGTGTGTGTGTGTGTGTATATATATATATATGTATATGCATGAACATTTAAAAATAAATCCATCAATTGGTGAATAATACATTTCTTTTTCATTTTTTTTTTTTTTCAGATCTACTTTAAATATATAGATATACAGAAATATCAATATATCTAAACCAAATAAATTTAAATAGACAATTATATAGAAAATAATGGAAAATAAATGTGTATATATTTAGATATATATAAATAATTTTGGGTAATCTTTTGTTTATAAATGTATATCAATCTTTTCTTTCTTTATTATTATTGTGTTTATTTTCTTTATATTATATATATATATATATTATATATATATATATATATATATATATATATATATATATATATATATATATATATATATATATATATAAAGAAATACATCTTGGAAGATAAATGTTAAATCTTAAAATATGTTTTGAGTAAATGTAAAATGTAGTTAAAAAAAGTTTTGGACAATAGAAATATATTGTATTTATATGTATTTTGGGGTCACTTTAATGTATGTTTTAAAATATATTGGGGCAAGACATTCATATTAAATCTTAAATTACATTTTAAGTAAATGTATTTATCATATGGAGATTAATACTTTTCTTTACAGCATTTTACTACTATATATTACCAGCATGTAAATCCTTCACCACATTTTTTTTTTTTTTTTCCAGTGTGCATATTTGGGAGCCGGTATATTATATTCTGGAGTTGTGCCAGTCATTCAAGAATCACAAAACTGTTTAACACGCACCTGTTCCACATGCTTGATTTGATTAACCCCTCTCGTTTTATTTATTTGGTTTCAAATTTATTCAAATTTTTGGGTTGGATGCAGAGATGGTGCAGAAGATGTGTTATTTATCCTTGGCCAATGGAGAGGAAATCTGAGAGTGAAATTCCCATGTTGCTGATAACCACAAAGTCAACATGTCAATAATTCATTGCTCATATGATTTAATATATCAGCGTTTGAATTATTTATTCTCTTGGTTTCTCTCTCTCTCCGCCTGACAATCTGAATCTGACTCTCCCAGTACTTTCATATTCATTTCAATTGGACTGCTGCTGAATGATTTATGGACGGCTGACTTGGCCATGCACTACATGTAAAAGGCCATCCGTGCTGATGGAAAAAACAAACATGGACACAGTCCGGAGTATTTGAGCTGCTCTCACCGGCGGCCCCTGGAGAGGAGCGCTGGAGCCAGTGAACACAGGAGGATACAGAAAACCACAAGAGTGAAAACTAGAGGCTTAATAGAGTTCAGTAGGAGACAAACCTGCAAAGATTCTAGATTGCATGTTCAGATAAAGAGCCCTTTGGCTCACAATATAGTCTTAAGCCACCTGTGGGAGACAGAATCCACAGGTGGACCTGGACCTGGTTTAAAGTAAAGGTTTAAAAGAATCACTGTTTTAAGTTTGAAAGCCACTGAAGTATATGCAGGTGTATCTCAACCAGCAAGTAGTTCCACCAGTTGTAAATCAGATCAAGCATTGTAAAACTGTATGTTTCTATAAGAAGCTTTGTTGTGTTTTTCCTAACAACCACCTCCTACCCTATTTATCCGGCAACATGGAAAATGTCCCGTATTGTAGTCTACCCTCACAAAACAAGATGTGGGCTGAGGTGGCCTTTGAGTTCCTGCAACATCTGAACAGTCGATTTTTATAATCAGACTACATCTGAGATCATCTGCTGATTACAAATGTTATAAAATAATGTCAGTTTAAATAGATAGATAGATAGATAGATAGATAGATAGATAGATAGATAGATAGATAGATAGATAGATATATAGATAGATAGATCAAATAAGATAGATAGATAGATAGATTAGATAAAAAAAAATCAAACATAAGAAAACATTAAAAAATACTACATAGATACTATTAGATAAAAAGTATGTTTGTGTGTGTGTGTGTGTGTGTGTGTGTGTGTGTGTGTGTGTGTGTGTGGGTAGGTAGATAAAATGATTGGTAAATGATTAGTAATAGTATGTTGTTGTTGTTGTTGTTGTTATTGTAATGAAGCTGATTTGTAACCCAGGACCACAAAACCAATCATAAGTAGAACTGGACATCATGTTCCATGTAGATATTTTGTAAATTTCCTACAGTAAATATATAAAAACTTATTTTTTGATTAGTAATATGCTATACTAAGAACTTCATTTGGACAACTTTTAAGGCCAATTTTCTTAATATTTTTCGCACCCGCAGATTCCAGATTTTTTTTAAATAGTTGTATCTCAGCCAAATATTGTCCTATCCTAACAAACCATACATCTATGGAAAGCTTATTTATTTATTCTTATTTATTTATACTTATTATTATTTATTATAAATATCAAATTTCACAAAATTGACCCTTATGACTGGGTTTGTGGTCCAGGGTCACATTTGTTTGAATCCAGGAGGTCTCTTCTAGAGAAGTGTTGACTGTCTCTTTAAGGGGGTTGTCTTGTGAATAGAGTGTCGGTTTACATCTCAGACTCCTCCTCCTTCATTCTGATGAGGGTGTTCCTTCCTTCTGCCCCAGTCCACTTCCACCATCCAGGGATACAAATGTTTCTTTATCCACATTTGAATCTGTCACCGGGGCCGAATTATAAATAGGCTATTAAACATACAGTCGGGACGTTCGCGCGCCTTCAATCAAACCATGGGATTGAGACGCTGACACGGAGAGGTTCGAGCGTTTGGAAGAGAAACTCTAAAGGAACTGCACTGCCTGAAACTTTGTATCCTCACCTTTGTTTCGCGAAACTTTTTTCGTGCATGACTTTCCGTTCTCCGCAGGACTATCGGAAGTTTCCAGGCTCGCGAATGGATATCAAATGATGCCCGTGGACTGTCTGGGGGGTTTATTTCAGTGTGGTTTTGTAGGAAGAAAACCCCAATCCACAACCCACAGGCTTCTGATCTGATCATGGGAAAACTGGGAACGTCTTGTTTTTTCTAGCCTCGGCACAGTCGCGCTTGTAAGGTTTGGGGTTAGTTCGGATTACAGTTCTCGCTGAGAGAAGAAAGTTTCGTTTTAATCAGACTTTTGGGGGTTTAAAGTGCCAACATGCCTCAATTAAACGGAGGAGGAGGCGATGACCTGGGAGCAAACGATGAACTTATTTCCTTCAAAGATGAGGGTGAGCAAGAGGAGAAAATATCAGAGAATGTGTCGTCGGAGAGAGATCTGGACGAGGTGAAATCTTCTCTAGTGAACGAGTCCGAGAACAACAGCAGCTCATCAGACTCCGAAGTAAGCAAAACAGTTTTGTACTATCATTTAGTGCACTAATCTTTGCATATAAGTGTTAATTAGAAGCGCTAAAACTAAACCGATGCTTTATTTCCCAAATGCAAGCAAACAGACAGACGTCCCCGACCCAGACCAGAACTAGAAAGTTACGAGAAACAGAGAGAATACTTTGCGGAAGGTAAAAAAATAAATAAATAAAAATAACCTTCTAGATGTATTCCTTGTGTTTTGTGTGAGTGATTTATGCATAGTAATGAAAATTATTTGTTTGCTGTCGCCCCTTAAGCTTTGCGACGACAACAAGATGGAGGATTTTTCAAGGGACCCCCTTATGCTGGTTATCCGTTTCTTATGATCCCAGATATTACGAATCCATACCTCTCCAACGGATCGCTATCTCCCAGCACAAGAACGGTACGTGCCACTTCACTTTAAACGCAACTATCACCTTCATGACGTCACGCCGCACTCCGTAAATTTTTCTGTTGCAATACGCGCGATAAAAAGTCGCCTTTCAATGCGCCATATTCTCTTCTTTGTTTGACTTTTTCCTGTTTAGGATCTCTTTTAAGCCTCAAAAACTAGTTAATACCCAAGCAAGCTTTGTCTTCCAGAAGTTCACCGTTGTTTGTTACCACTTGTTGAGTCTTGAGCATGCATGTATTAGGAGGCCATTCTGATGCATTGCACAATAAGTCATTTACTTGGGCTCACCCGAGCACAAAAGAAGCCTTTATTCGCCGCCTCCAATGGCACGAAAATGGACTTTTCGCAGTGAGACGTCTGCACAATTAATTTTGTATTATCATAACAGGCGACAAACTGGAGGCAAGCCCAGGCAGATAGGATTCATCCAGCTTTTGGTGTCAGGAATGTGTCTTTACTCCTTTTGTTGTTGTGTGATAGGATGTTGCCCGGTTAGAGAGTCGAATTTACAACTGGGCGCATAGATATCGAAAGCAGGAATGTTGGTTCTGATTGCAAGGCTTTATGGCTTATGTTATGAAGACCTTTGAGTTCATTTGAGCCACATAGAAATTTTCTAGATAAGTTCTTCCTCATCAGTGAAACTGTCTTTCAATTAGAGGGCTGTTAGGCGACTATTGTTATCATTAGTTACTGCTTGACGGCCCTATCGGAGGTCTCTACTGGATGCCCATTATCTTAATGACATCTTCACCTGGGGGGGTGGTTTGGCTACCTGAGCACCAAGCCCCCACCGAGGTGTCTGAATCGCAGGCAAATTGCTGCATATGTTTGCCTTCCTCCATTTAGCTCCATTGGAGTTCTTTTTCGCACAGTGTTTGCCTGTTACTTTCTAAAGCTGCTGTGTCAATGTATAAGTGATGAGGCATGCGAACGTAGGCTAACATGTCATTGTGGAAAAATTTGAGCAAGACTGTGGCGATAAACATTCGTTCATTGTGCTGCTAACTCATGAGAATGCATGAATCTTTTGGTCATACATTTGGATATTAGATGTGGCATTAGGTTTGCTTGTTTGCAGCACAATGTTTTTTTTTTAACTCGTCAAATAGTATTAGCCAGAGAATGGTTGCTGTTGCATGAGTGGTTTGACTAAGGAAAACAGGTTACCTCTAGCAGCTGTAACAAAGAGCGACTGTGATTCTAGTAGATAAGATGGATAATAACATCTGACTTCTGGCTTGTTGGTGTGTGTGTGTGTGTGTGTGTGTGAGCCTGAAGGCAACTGATTCAACCGTGTCTTTCCCATTGTACAATAGAAAGGTTGTGTATAGTTTTGGAGTACAAAAGTTTGTGAAGCGCCACTCAGTCTATGAGGGGGAAAAAACATGTAATGTTACTGAACCGAAGCTGAAGATTGTTTACAGTAACTGTTGGCACTGGATTTTCAATATAAACACAACCTGCTATGCTAAGATTTTTTGAGGGAGCTTTATTTTCTCTCAGGTCTTTTTGTTTTAGTTTGTACGGTGAAAAAAAACCCACTAAAGCTCTTCTCGTTGAGGGTTTAGCTTCCCTCTTTCAGTTATAAAGGAGCTTTAGATACTTTTTCTTAACTGAGTTATTCGACTTTAACAAGGTTTGCTTTGACCCCAGGTTGAAGTTGCTTAAGGTTTTATCTTCCACAATGTCCTCTTTTTGCAAATGCTAATTCAGCACTTTTGTAGATTTGAACATTCCCATCAGTTTAACAGCATTGCTCTTTGTTCGCTAATTATCACTTCCTTATTTAATAATGTTTCTTAATTGATTTAATTATATTCTGGTGGGTGTAAACAGCAGGGTAAAAGTCCACTGATTAGTCAACATATTTTTGATAGTGCTGTGAGGCTAATCTTGTTTGATTTTCTTACTTGGATTTGTTGGTGTGGCTGTAATGTTTTGTTTATTAATTTGGTCTGCTAAAGTTTGTTAGATGCTATTGCTAACATTGTATGCTAGCTTAATCCTAGTGTAACACATAGGTTTGCCAACTTCAGAAAATGAAAATATGGGACAATCACCCTAAAGTGGGGGAGGAGGGTTGGGGTGAGTACCGTGTACACACACACACATATATAGTATGCAAGAAAATGCAGATTTTTCAATTAAAGACAACTTATAGATTTAATATGGGCTGCTTTTGGTGCTTGACACATTTTTATTGGTCATTTTGTGTTTCAAGAATAAGGTCCAAGATTAAGGATTATGCTTTTAGTTACTTAAATATAAAATGTTTTTTCTCTATTTAACAACATTACAATAGTGAAAGACGACTTCCCTTACTGATCACGTCTCTTGCGCAGTGGGATGTTGGACTCATGAAAAATAATCACGTTGTTTGTATTCACCAAAATTGATTTATTGAAATCAAAACACGGGCGGAATTGGTGTTAGTGCGAGAGGCGCTTGCTGTGTGGCGGGAGCGACCAGCCATCAGAGCATTTCGAAGCCTTCCTATAACATTTATGTTCACGATTTCTGATTTACTTAACGTATACTGCGTGAGGGGGGCTGTGATTGGACAGGTATCGGTGATCATTCTCAAGTGATCAGCACTGCTACTGTTGTATCAGTCAGTGGTTAGATCTGTGTAGCAGTCAAAAAACGGGACAAGGGAGGTCACGTACAGGACAAATCAATTAGGCCCAAAATACAGGACGTCCCGGCTAATACAGGAGCACAGTAGTAAGTGAAGCTGACTTTGCAAAAACTAGCAACGTTTAAGGTCCATTCACACCAAGAATAATAACTTCAATAACTATATAAGTGGATGAATTCTGGACAAAACACCTGTTGCAAAAACTAGCAAAAAAGTTTGTCAAGGTCTGTTCACAACAAAAATGATAATTCTAATGATTCTAATTCTCATTCTTCAAATGGGAAAAAAGCATTGTTGTTGAAGCACTTTGCATTTGTGTATTCACTTACATTGGGGTTGAGCCAAGCTAACCCACGATTTTAATGAAATAAGTGTACTTATTGCACAAAGTCATACTAGTGAATAAGTGGCAAGACCTTGATCGCATAGCTGTGCAGTCGGAGCACGTTGGCCCTTTTTGACTGGCATTCTCTTCCCCTCCATCTTTCTTCCACTATTTAAACTCTCTCCTCTACGATGGTATTTTAAGACCTACTAGACAATATAAAGTAAACAGAGGAATTGTCCTGCTTACGAGAGGGCCTCATTTTACATAAACAAACAGTGCTCAGGAGAGCGGCCCTGTCAACAGCCCAAGCCTTTTCCACACACTCAGCACTCAGAGACGGGGTGGGGGTAGATGGCTAGAGAGAAACCAGGCACCCCCCTCTGGCCTGTCCCACCTCCCCGTCTTCAGCTACAGAGGGGACATTGTCCAGGCCTTTAAGCTAAGACAGCATTCCTGTAGTGCAAGACGGTTCAGGAAACCTGAAAACCGGTGTACGAATGTTTGCACAATTGACCAAATAAATACGCCTTTACAAATTTATCCCGACTTAATGTGTTATGTTTTTTTTTCTTCTGTAAGGATAAACTAAACAAATCCAAATTAATTTAGAAATATTTCGGTCTCCCTTTTGCTGTGTAGAAGAAGGGTGTGCTATGAATGCTGCGTCTTGTTAGGAGGCCAGGAATTGCATGAGACATAAACCAATTCTCCTTTTTCCCCTTTTAATGTTACTACTTCATCAAGTGGTGACCATTTAAAAACCTTCCCGCCGTTGGACACATTCCACCGAAGACCCTTTCTGGTAACCTGATTATTGACTGAGATTAAAACCAGAAGAAAGAAATGTCAAGCCAAACATTATTTTTCTCCTCTGGTTTTCCACACAAGCTTGGCGTTGTTCTAGACATCAGGTTTTTTTTTTTTTGGGGGTTTTTTGAACAAGGCAAAATAAAGACCTAATTTACAGACGCTCCTCCTGAAAGGAGAGTGGTTTATGAATCTGTATGTGAGGGCAAACCACAGGGGCTGAAGAAATGCTACAGGAAGTAGATAAAGGAATGCAGGGAGCTGTTCCCAAGGCCGTAACGCAGATCTCTTTCCTGTTGATCATATCACGTCCTGTGCTAGCTGCATGGAATCATTCTGAATTTGCTGTGTTTTTGCAATGGATTTTATCTCTTTGGCCAATTATATTCATATGGCATTGTGTTTACAGTATGGTGTAAATAGCAAGAGTGCCATCATTACACAGTTGTTTTAATTAGTTTGTGTTTTTAATGTAGTGAAGCAGAACTGCTCCGTATCTTAATGCATCTGATTTTTCTTTTATTATTATTAGGGCTGCATGATAAATCGAATGTGATTGTCATGTGCATCTCGTCAGTAAAGCCGGTTCTGTGATTGGTAGTAAATCTCCATCACGTGCATTCAGATGGAGCGGCATTTAATATACAGAGCCATAGTTTGATGACAAGCTACGAAATATCTTGTTCATAATCGCAGATGAATCACATTCGATTATGAACGTGATATAACTACGGCTCTGTGTATTAAATGCTGCTCCATCTGAACGCAAGTGATGGAGATTTACTACTAATCACAGAACCGGCTTTACCTACGAGATGCTCTTGACAATCACATGCGATTTATCATGCAGCCCTAATTATTATTAAAAATTTTGAAAACTCATTTGCAATACTTTCTAATTAATTTCTGCTACTTATGCTTATACAGTCCTAGAAAAAGCTAATGCATATGATAGCTTTTTCTGTAGCCGTTTGTAAGTTACTGAAAAGTTTAAACACCGTGGAGCTATCAAAATCATTGACTTGATTTGTTAAACATCTCAACCAGACTGGCATAGCAACATTGGTTCAGCCAATGGCATGAGTTTTGGGGCAGGGCTGCTTGTTTGAATGACCAACTGCAGACAGAGGCAGTTTTTGAGTCATTTTTGCACCGAAATTACACGTAGAAACTGATATTTCTTTTAATTTTTTGATAATTTTTTTCATTCTTTTGCACAACTCAAAATAATAGGCTTTGATTTATTCATGCTTTGAAAAAAATCTAATGGCAGAAGTGTTGGTTTGATGAATAATTAAGCATAGTCTCATCATTATACTTTCTTTTTTATATGCAATTTGTTTCACCTCAGTATTCAGGTGTGTGTTTATCTTTTTGTCATTGTAAAGTATCTTTTCATTTTGTTTGCACTCCCATTCATTTGTCCTTGTGGGAAAACTCAGGGCTGTGAATCAAAATAATTTCAAGTGTCCGAAGACAAATCAGGAATCTAAAATGGATGCAGTTAGCCTGATCTTTTAGGGCCGTGCTCCATTGGGAGCAATATAAAAAAAAAAATTCCCAAGGCAAAACAGTCTGAAGCCTCATTGGTGATTCTGTGTTGGTTTTAGTGAGTGTGTGCGAGCCGCTGACGTCATTCTCCATTGATAAGATTGTGCTGGCAGTGGTCAGCGCTCATCAAAACCCACTTCATGTTCGCTTGCATGTCCTGCAGTGAAATTCACCCCACCTCCCCATTTTGGTCACAAAAAACAGCAAGCTCTCGCTCAGAGCTGCGTACTGACTTCATGCATCACTCCATGCTAATAAAACTTGATTGTGCGGGGATAAAGTTTAAGGGGGTGGGGGGGCTTCAGGCTTCATCAGTCTGGTATTTTTAACAGCTGTTTTCAGTTATTACCTCGCAGTCAGAGCTTCCTGGGGCCTCGGGAGGGGGAGGGAGGGAGGGAGTGAGCGGGGTGCAGGGGGGTAGTTGGGGTAAAGCATTATGGGAAAGAAACAAAGCAAGCTGTGGGGATGAGGGTGCCAGGTGGGTGAGAAAGTTGGCATGTGGCCAAGAAGTAAGTGTGTGTGTGTACGCGCGTCCTGTTGGCTTAGTTGGAGCACGTGACACTGCGATAACGCATTATCTCATCGCAGCCCTCTACGGTCTCACATGGCCTTGTTATGCCCGCTGCTTCATGCCAGGCTGAAAAGGCCACGGGAGATCTGATATCTTCAGCATCAAGATTTTCTTGTAGGGTGAGGTGTACTTTCAGCTAATTCCTTATGTGATCAGTTGCTTGTGATATGGTTATGATGGCGTGCTTTTAATTACAGATGTCCACCCCCGCCCCCCCCAACGTTACCTTTAGCACAAAGAATGCATGTCTTCTGACTTACGAAACCTGATAAAAAAGAGAGTGGCTGATATGGAGTTTTTAAGGGCCGATTCCAACACTGTCATGCTTTGTGAAATTTAGCTTGTGCAGCTGGAAGCATCTGCATTCACATATTTACTTATTTTATGCAATATTTATAATGCAAGAATGTCATGTCGATATATATAAAACATACATATGTGTGTGTGTGTGTATATTCACACACATATATGTATGTTTTATTTATTTATATAAAATAATTAAAAATGTTTAAATGATGAAAAAGTATGTGATACCCACAAAAAAAAAGTATTTATATATATATGTATATATATATATATATATATATATATATATATATATATATATATATATATATATATATATATATATGTATATATATATATATATATATATATATATATATATATATATATATTAGGGTTGTGCCGATAGATGATAGTATCATGTATCGACGATAGTCAGAGATATCGACGATAGCGGATGTCTTTG
Source organism: Cyprinus carpio (assembly GCF_018340385.1). Classification (NCBI taxonomy): domain Eukaryota; kingdom Metazoa; phylum Chordata; class Actinopteri; order Cypriniformes; family Cyprinidae; genus Cyprinus; species Cyprinus carpio. The sequence continues at coordinate 19,498,910 of NC_056606.1, read as the reverse complement.
TCGATAGTCAAGACGATACTAGGCTCAGTTATGTTATGCCACAGTTATGTTAGAATGCATCTCATTCGTTTCTGTTGGGGTTGCTTCGGGCTCGTCATGGGGCGCACGGTCCAGAGCGCTGTATGACTGATGCATCAGTTCAATTTAACTTTACTCCAAATATATGAACTTAGCCTACCTAAGTGTCAGTTTGATTTTATTTTATTTTTTTCATGTAAGCTGTAGCTTCTAACCTTGAAATCAAAACATACTCATTATTTTATGACAATTACTGCTTTATTTAATCAGAAACACAGTCTAAATGTTATTTGGGTAGGCTATTTTACCTTTAATTTAATTAGAAGTAGGCCAACAGTGCCTCCTTCAGATTAAAACTCCTTACCGAATGGGCATTAGGACCTGGGGGAGACTGCCGCTTCTGCCACTACGCTGTGCTATTACTGTTTACTCTATCACACACCGAACGCATCATTCTGTACATGTTTTCACAGATTAAATGCAGTGATCCAAAACAGTCTAAGTCAAAACAATCTAATCATCATTCAGACAAAAATTTGCTGATCTAATTGCTAGCACACCCTGAGCACGTGTGAGTTAAGGTTTTCCTCTTATCTGCAAGACATATTGGCATAATTTGCCGATATTTACATTTAAAGCCATTATCGGCCGTGTATGAGTATGTATGTCCGTATATCATGTATCATGTCCGATAATATGTGTGCATCTCTATATATATATATAGTACTTGCGTTTGCTTTTGTAGACGGACTTGACACTAGCAGTGAGTGTTATAGTATTGATTGTCATGGTGTCAGCCGTGAAGCTTTGCCCATGTTGAGTGTATGTATTTTCCCCAGCCGTCTTTGCCCAAGAGTTTCCCCGTCTTAAAGAGTCATCGGTGTAGAAGCTCTTTGTGGGCAGGGGCTTGGGGGTGGGCAGGCGGCCCCGATTCTCGTGTGAAATGAGGGATGTTCTATAGTGACTCTTGGCCGAGGCGGCAGGGAGTGTATGGGAGCTTTTATGAATAGGGGCCTTTCAGTCGTTCAGTATGGCTCTGAAAGGCTGAACAAAAGCCTAGAGGGTGGCAACTGAGAACTACACGGTAGATCCACAAAACACTTCACTTTGCAGCGGCGTACTCGTAATCCCTAAGACATCAGCCATTCCAAACGTACGCATTCAAGAAATGTCACATAAACAAAGTGGACGGCTGACAAATCTTCGAGAAGTTTAACGCCATAATTGGTGTTCAATTGGCCAGGCTTATGGTTGTCAAAATGCTGGATTTGTTGTCGGCCTGGGAGTCTTATTCAAACACTCTGGTTGCTGAAATTTTGTGGGAATTTGTTTCCCTGGATCCTAAATGGAGATGGGTCGTTTTTCCATGTGTTTGACAGTGAGATACATCTTCACATTGTTTCAGTTAGGGGTGAGAGGTCAAGGTTCACAGCCTGTTGACGTGACACAGTTGAGTGGGCACCAAAGTTCCCAGATTCCAGTAGGGGGGTTGTCGTTTCATTCCAGGCCTGGCAGCCCCCCCCCACCTCCCCTTCTAAACTCTACATTAGGATTCACTCAGAGCTGTCAGACAACATGTAGCGAACAACTTGCGCACACCCTGCCGCTCACTTCCTCTCAAAAACGATGGTCCGTGGCGTGATGATTAATTAGAAAAAAAGAACATAACAAAACCTTACTCCAGTTCTTTTTACTCCAGACATTCATTGGTCCGCTGCAGTCTGGCTCATTCAGATTGGTGGAGTGGAAGTGACATAACCGCTGGCACAAAAGAGCAGCCGTGTGATTGGAGGAGAATGCGTATTGTGTGCCGTTGGGGGTCCGTCACAGACACGGCGCTTCTACAGCTCTCACCCTGACCACAAGGTTGAGAGCGGCTCCATTGTCACATGACATGTTCACACTGGACCTCAAGCTTTTGTGTGTGTGCATGCTTTTTTGTTTGTACATGAGAGTGTATGTCTTATCCAGCTGGGCCTTGTGGGTCAGGGCATGGGCCGCCCCTCCCCGCACACAGCTGCAGTTTGGACCCAGTGGCGCAGTTGAGGGCTTGTGAAAACCCCCTGAGCCTTCCTCATTTCTCCAGATGAGTACCTCATTGTAATCGACTGAACAGGAGTGCACTTTTTTCTTCTCTGTACTTTTGTGTTACTTGTAAACTTGTCTAAAAGTTTCATTCTTTGTCAACCAAAACTCGTTCTCTGTTTTAGTTTTTTTTTATAAACTCTTCAAAAGTGATTACCATTTCAACAGTTACAAGTCCTGTTGAGTTTTGGTTGACCACATTAAGAAAGTTAAGGGATATAACCATTGTTTCCAGTGTAACTGTAGGTTTCCAACATATTTTCCCAATATGTAACATTTCCAATTGTTCATTTTATTAAAGACTTGTCAAAAGTGGTTACCTTTCCGACAGTTATATCCTCTACCTTTGTTGGTGTTGTAGACAAACAAATCTAGTACTCCACTTTGGGTTTCTTGTAACCTTGTTGAAATTGGATACACAGCAGTTGTAATGGTTACCAGGTGCTTCCAGTTTGGGTTGGGAAAAATGTTGGTAAAGTTGTAACTTAGACCTTTAATAACTTTTCCAACAGTTGCACCCTCTAACTATCAGAACTTTGGTGTCTTTTCCAACGGTTATGTCCTATAACTGTCAGAACTTTGGTAACTTTTCCAACAGTTATGTACTCTAACGTTGGTACTTTTAGAACTTGGGTTATTTTTTCCAATGGTTACATCCTCTAACTGTTAAAAATTTGGTAACCTTTTCCAACAATTACATCTTCTAACTCACAACTTGTGTAACATCCAACAGTTACATCCTTCCAACTATTAGAACTTTGTAACTTTTCCAACTGTTGTGTCGTCTAATTGTCAGAACTTTGGTAACTTTTCCAACAGTTCCAGCAACCTCTAACCAAACTAATTAGGAGAAGTAACTTTTGTTACAGTTAAAATTACTTTTAACAAGATTATAAGTAACTCAAAATTAAGAATACGTTTTTGTTGACTACAGTGTCACAAATTATGGGATATAAATGTTTGAAAGCTTAATGGGCAGACTGTAGGAAATGTTTCACATTTTTTACTTTTTCAACATTAATGTCCCCTAACTTTATTGATGCTGCACACAACCAAAACTTGGGTCATTTTGGGTTTCTTATAGACTTATTGAAAGTGGTAACTTTTCCAATAATTATGTCCTTTACCATTGTTGATGTTGCACTCCTCAATTAGTGAAAATTAGTAACGTGGCATTTGCAATAGTTACCAAGATCAAGTTTATAAGAAACTCAATATAAAGAATGAGTTTTGGTAGATTTAAATGTCGAAGTTTGGGGATGTTAACTGTCGATATTGTCGTCAGCCACAACTCTTCTTCCCTTTGGTGACATTACAATATGACACTAATGTTCAATATTCATGTTTTTAATTTGCAACCCAAGCACCGGTTAGTTGAGTTGTTTAGGTTTTATACTGTTCTCTTGCGATTGTAAACAATTCCTAGCATCGCATCTTGCTCTCTCTGAAACACACCCACAGTTTGTCATGGCCAATGTGGATGGTGTGTTCCCCTAGCCGCCCGGCTCCTAGACCCAACCTCGTGAAAAACCACACAAACACACTGTGTGTACTTTAGAACTGGTTACAGCTGCAAGCGGTGAAATCTGGATTGTGTTAGCCCATGCACTGTGATTTATAAATTGTTTCTCAGGCCATAAATTCCCACTATAATTGCACTCCAAGCCCCCTTCCACTCTCCTCACTCTTTCTCTCCCCCCTTCTTTCCCTCTCCGTCTTTTACTCCTTCGCCTCCTGCGCTTCCAGACGCACACACGCTCCAGTGGTACGTGGTCCGGCACTAATTGTTTGCAGGAGGGAACTGGTTTGACAAGGCAGAAAGTTTCCGAAATTAGGCAGGGAGGTCACAGTTGTGAGTCAGGGCTGTACGTCGCAGGTATGGGGTCATGCCTCCATATCGCCCCCTTGGACTGTTATTGCACAATAGCAGTTGTTAAAGATAACACCCATTTAGTGCAATTTCACAAAAATTTGCATTATTTCCTCTCCTGCACTTAATTGCAGTAATTTTTTTTTTTCTGAATGCGAATTTTGCTCCCCCAGGCCTCCCAGTGGTAGATTCAAGTTTTATACTTAACAGCCAACAGGTTATAAAAAATAACCCTGTTTATTTACTGTGCCTCAGGTTCTGTCAACAAATCCACTTTAAACGAACAAAACTGCAGTGGCTGCTGTTTAAGTTGCAATCAGGTGACATGATATTTTTGCACTTTTGTCAGTAGTTAGACTTGTGTTTTAGCAGGAAGGGTATATTGGGAAAGGGGTGAAGTTTGAGTTGGTGTGTGTGTGTGTGTGTGCTGGGGGGAGGTAGTCTACCAAGAGAACACAATAAGCTCTTTGTCTTCATTATGCACTTAGCATTTGAGAAAAGGATGAAGGTTTCTTTATTTTACTTTATCTTTAACTGTCTTTGGGACCAATGCACCACATTTGGATCTCTGCTTTCAGATGCATATCCTATGCATCACTTAGTCTTATTCAAATACTCAGAGCCTGCATTGTTGTTGGTCATTTTTTTTCTATTATAATTATTATTGCAAAATATAGTTATTATCATAAGTCGGATGCCTACAAAGTTGTAGATTACTATAGCAAGCACTTTTGGGTTATAAAGTGGTTTTGTTATCCCTCTTGGCTGCTTGTGGGTTAACAAGCCCAGGCTGTTCATCGTAAACCTGGGTATAGTTTGGACTGCAGTGTTGTAAGCAGATACCGAAATACTGGAAACCACATAACTGACTTGTAATTGACTTTAAGGAGGGTGGCTGCATTTCGCCTTTGCAGAAAAACAGAGCTCCCAACAGACAGCTTATTACTTTCTCATGGTAGTAATTATGTGTTGGGTTTTATTTGACCTACTGTTTTGTCCTGCGCCACAATAACACTCTTATTCCTCCCGTTGTCAAGGTTTGTTTGTGCTTTTCTTTTGAAATTATTAAAAAGAAATGAATGCATTATGTGTATTTGAAGTATATTTCATGAAACAATGTTATTTTAGCTTGTGCATCCAAAGTGTTTTTGTGATCAGAAACTGAAGGTGTCTCCCAAAGGTAGTTCCTTTTTTGTTTTTTGTTTTTTCCTTCTGCAACAGGACGGTTGGTGAATGCAAACTTGGTCTCTGTTTCTGTCCCTAAATGAGCCACGTTGCCATGGAAATCCCTGGTCTCCGGATGGCTGACCTCTGAACCAGTTCTTTAAGTAGGCAGTGAATGGAGGGAGTAGTGTTATCAGTGAGGTCACAATAGTATCCATGGGAACTCGGAGAGCAACTGTCAGTCATGAGTCTTTCCTGTTGAGGCTGAAGCCCGGTTCTGTGTGGAAGCCACTGGCTTGATGAAAAGAGGCACTTTAACGCAGCTAATGCAGGCAGGTCAGTCAGTGCCACTGAACTACAAGAACAAACCACAAATAAGTGCTTCATTGCATTAGGATGATTTGCGCTTGGATTGGTTTTATAAGCAAAAGTTTTGGAGGATGCACTGAATTTCGACCTAATTTTTCAATACCAATAGCCGATAATTTAATGGATTATAAATGGCATAGAAAAATAGGATAATGTTTAAATTCTACACTATTTTAGAGTTGATATTTCATTTAACATATAACTAATATTATAAATGTGTTTTTATTAATGTTTATGTATGTATTAATCTTTAAGTCAATCTACAATTTACATTCTTTAAATAAAATAGATTACAAAATTAGTATTAAAGTAAAAAGTTACCAAAAACTAACTATACTGAACAAATGAGAATGATAACGGTTTTTATATATATTTTTATTTAATATTTAAGATATTTTTTCCAGTTTAAATCAGAGATGCATCTGTTATTAAACAATACAATAAACCCTTATATTGCCTAATTATATTGTGCACCCTTAATAATAATGATTAATGATTTATATTATTAATCCTTAATAATATGACTTTTTTTATGTCCTAAAATGAGTAATATTTTGTTTTGAGGCATTTCTGTAATGCTGTGGCTGTTTCTAAGCACAGAGCTGTTTTATACGGTTTGGATCCAATTCCTGAAACCAATGGATCCAATTCCATGAAATTAGCATCTACTGATCCTTTGTACCTAAAAGTTCCCAGAAACTTGTTGAATTACTTCCTAATGTGATCGGTGGATGAATAGGTGATTTGTTGTTTACATTTCTGCAGTCCAACCACTTATTGTTCATATAATAAGATAAGTCTGCTTTAATGAGCTTCTCTTCCTCTTCTGAGTTTAATCTCTTAAATCAGATTCATAATTACTTAATTTTTTGCTTGTTAATGTTGTTTGTTTTTGTTGTGCAAATCTTTTGTTGTCCCATCTAGATCTCTCGTTCATATTTGAAGGCAGTCAAGAATTCCTATCCTTTGCCCCGCAAATTAATTTCTAATTAGCACAGATAGGGGTGTCGTTTGCCTATGAATTGTTTACTTAATTATTGGAAACTCTCGCAGCTCTTGAACAAACAATAGGCCTGAATGCCGACCTGTGGTGAGGGAGGGCTGGAAACTGCCGCCTCTATTGTCTTTCCCTCTGGCAGCAGTGAAAAGAGCAGAGAGAGGTGTCGCTCGCATAAATAAATGCATCAGGTGATGTGAGACCCCTCTGGCCGCATCAGGGCACTGCCCATAGGCATACATGCACGTAATCCAAAGCCTTTTGTCTGGCTTAACTGTTCTGATGCTGCGATGTAATGGATTCCTTTGTGTGCCACCAGCTTTCTGCTCCATTCTAGTGGAGGGTGTGTGTGGAATGGGTGGAAACATCAGGGAGAAATGTAGGCCATGCTTTGAATGATTGACATGACCTACTTGGCTCCTCCCCATTCTGAATTTGTATTTTCTTTCCCTTTTTCCAAGAACGTTGTGCTATTTTGTGGAAGCTCTTGCGGTTCGAGGTGCAGCGTTTAAAATCTCGGCTATCCAGAACAAAGCTTGCGGTTGCAGCAGCTCATGCTGAGGCTTCCAGATATCTCCTTAAAGAGATGTCTTCTTCTGTTTGTTTTGACAGAGGGCTTCATTTCGTCTAGCATATGACTGTCAGGATTGATATTTGTGAAGTTTTAAGTTGTCATAATCCTGTTAAAGATCCCCGTCATCTTCGCTCAGCTGAGCGGAAAGCATTTAAGTAGCATTTCAATCTTTCTCTGTGACCTCTTGACATCAGGTAGACAGCTACAAACTCACTCCAGGTGTATTTATGAAATTAAACCGCATGAACATGGTTAGAAGTATGTCTACTGTCTCAGCCTGCCCAAGGTGATGTGACACCCATTTTTTTATATAATTCAAAATTTTTCTTCATAATTCAGTATATTTTTAATGTTTAGTATGCACCATATTTATTTTATTATTTTATTTTAAAATCAGCCAGATTATTATAATGATATTTGGCCATTTTTAAGATTATTCATATGGAGAAAAAATATTTTTATTTTTATTTTAATTTTTATTATTGATATTTGGCCATTTTAAGATTTATGTGAATATCAAGAATAAACGGTTTTTACTTTAATTTTTTTTTCTGTGAATATCAGTATTTAGTACATTTAAATATACATACCAGTTAAAAATGCAATACAATTTTAAAAAATCACATTTGCTCTAAATTTAGTGGTATTATGTTGGCCACCTTGTTCTCTAAATGTTGCTGTTAGTCTATATAAAACCCTGGTTGGTGGACCACATCTTTTCAGTTTGCAGAAAAAAAGAGAAAACATTGCCTTTTGTGGTTGTGATTGGGTGTTCTTACGTAATATTTGTTTGTGTTTTTGTTGATTTTCTTGGCGGAGCTTTGATTTACTATGTTGCTTAGCAGGTCGTCGCTGAAATTTGACATGCATTTTGAGGATTTTGTGTCTGTGCACCATTTCTTTTCTCTTCTCAACATGAACTCAATGTTGCATATTGATAAGCATCTGCTCCTAGAGTTATGGCTTTCAAATACAAATCCCCAGACCCCAAGACTGTTTACTTTGGCCGGTCTCCCTTTGTGGCTCCAGAAAAGCAGTGCACAGGTCCCTGCAGCCCAGTAGTCTGTGAGTTTGTGTGGGAAGGCGAAACGGAGATTGTATTTCAAGATAGTATGTTAAGTTTTCAGTCAGGTGATGGTGGTTTTGATGAGGAAGGTAGATTGTATTTTTTCAGTCATCCGTCCACTTTAACTGCAGCTGCAAATACCAGAAACAGGGTAAGGCCCCCGACAAGAGCTAGACGTTCCTCAGAGTGGTTCCTCTCAAAAACCATTCACAGATGCCACCTAAAAGCAGACCACAGATATCCCTTTAAGATAGTTCACCTGAAAATGTAAATTGTCATTATTTACTCACCCTCATATCAAACCTGCATGACTGGCTTTCTTCAGTGGAGCACAAAAAAAAATATTTTGATATGTTACTTGGACCTCAACATTTGTCAAAATAACTTTGTTCCACGGAAGAACAGGTTTGGGTGAACTATCCCTTTAAGCACATTAATCTTGACTGTCTGGCCAATTAGATGTTTAACTTGCGACTGTCGTTTATCAACTCTACTACAGACAACGGAAGGTGAGATTGAACTCAACATCTTTAATAAACAGGGCACAAGGTCTCGGCTCATCCTGCCTGCTCTAAGGAAACTGTACCAGTCCCTGCTCATAAACTACTTTTGTTTTCCGCACCACCAAACCCAGCAACCCTGTCCACCGGACCATAATGTCTTTTCCATTTTTAGCCCACAGGCTTATCCAAACTTCCTCACAACAATTCCGCTTGTGATGAATGAAGTTTAAAGGGAGAAACAAAGCCTTATTACGTGCCATGAAGTTTGATTTTAGAGCATGTTTGGGTTACGCAAGATAAGATTTTGTTGTTTTAGAATTGCAGCGTTGTACAATTTACAACATGTGCCTATACAAGGGTTCACACCATTTTGGTATTGTTAGTTAGTGTTGACTGTGTGCATATCATTGACTGTGAAGCAGTTTTTGCCAAATGTATTTTTCTAATGAATGATCAGTTTTTGATTTGCACCCATTACATTAAAATATAAAAAAAATCCAGTTATATAACTATTTAATTTACTGGATTATTCAAAGAAATTGGCATTTAGGCATGGCTGTTTAATATATAAACTATTTTATTTATTGCATTTCAGGCAAAAATACATTTATTTTGATATTCTGTTCCCATGATTATAAGATTTTGATCATATAGCCCACCCGTAGTATATATGCTTGGACATTGATGTGTAAGGATTTGTCTACATTTATGTTGTCCCTTAAGTAGAACTATAAATTTGGTTTGTGAAAAGAGTTCTTGAGGTATATATGTTCACTATAACCGCAGATGCTTTCAGCCCCTAGACTCAAAAGCTTAGATACGGGAATGTTGACTCCACAGGAACATCTGATACGCTTTGACTTCTACACAAACCAGATGACCGAGCCAAGCGGGGAAGCTCCGTGAAGGGATAAAAAAACTAGATTTTATAAATTGCTCCTGAAATTCATGGATGCAAGGGGCCCCAGAAAAGCTGAAAGGCATCAAACTTTGACACGCGCGCACTGAGCTACGAGGGCTTTCACAATAAACGTCTCCCCCTGTATAGGAAGTCCAGTCATTCATCACTGCGTGTCTCCTCCATCCTCCTTCTCTCATTGCATACCACGCTCACCTTAACTGCATCGTTTCTGCGTTCTCCATTGATTTATAAAGAGGCAAAATTAGAGAAAGGCAGATCTCTGTTTCTGCTCCATGCATTCTGTAAGGTCCCTGCCTATTCTCCTAGTGTGTAATGGGACTTCCTCCCAGCTGTTCCTCATACTAACATACACGCATATTATCCGTCCAGCTGGGCATTTACTATGCTGGGACCTGCAGTCCAAATCGTATTTAACTTTCACATTTCGCCCCCTCCCTTGGGCCTAACTGCTCCTGTCTCGGACCCCCAAACTGTTCCAGCTAATGCTCCCAGGTGCTGAACAGAACTCAGAGTTCATCTCCACAGCTTTCAAATGAATTAAGACAAAGAACAGCTGGATTGATGGAATCTGTGTATGACTCAGAGGTCTATTTAATTGATTTCTTCTATTCCATTCCATTTTAAATGAATATACCAGGTTACAGGTCTACAGAAATACTTGGGTCAACAACTGTAGTGCTTAACATGAGTCTGAATTATTTCCTGTGGCAAACATTTATTTAACTTTGAGTATTCCTTTAATTGGAAAACTTGACTTACAACCTGTCTGTTAAAGATTTTTGTTTAGTCAAGACACATTCTTCTACATCACTATATCCGAATGAAGCACTTTTAAGTATAATAGAAGTATTTTTGGTTATACAGTGACATGTAGAAAACCTGGTGCATGTGTTGATGATTGTTTGTGACGTTCTCTTTTGTCCCCTGCAGTATCTACAAATGAAATGGCCGCTTCTTGATGTTCCCGGGACGGCAGCCCTTAAAGACTCCAGATCACCAACACCAGGGCACTTAGTAAGTCCATCAGCAACTTCATATTCTGTATAGTTTACAATGCAATCAAAAAGGTATTTTGATAAGTTGGGTGTAGACTACACTCTAAAAAATGCTGGGTTAAACAAAACCCAGCACTGGGTAAAATATGGATGAACCCAGCCAGTTTGTTTTGACCCAGCGGTTGGGTCACTGGCCAGAAGGTTGGGTTAAACATTTAACCCAGCTGTTGGTTGAAAACAACCCAATTGCTAGGTTTGTCCATATTTAACCAAGCATTTTTTAAAGTGTAACCTTGTGTTGTGTTGTGCTTTTGCATGATATGCATCTTTAGAAAAAAAATGTTTTAAACGGTAACATTTTGATCTGAAACTGTTAAACGTACAATAAAATATTGCAATATATTGGTATTTAACTGAATAGACTAGTTTAACTTGCCCTAGGAGCAAAGGTACATTGGTGGCCTGCGTAACTTCTTTCGCAATGAACAACCGGAAACATTTTTTCCACACAAGCATGACTAACTTTTAGCCGAAACCTGGTTTAGGCCGAGGGCTTAAGCTTGTCATTCTAAGTGTCAACAAGCAACAGACTTATTTTCATGCCATTCCACCCCCTCCGGCTAATCATGCGACCCAACTTTTGACCTGCTTCACCCTTTCCAGACACCACGGCGGAGAACCTCAGGAATGCTCACTCCAAATGGCAGCTAATCCATTCCGGAGACACGTTTTTTTTTCACCCTCCAAACATGGAGATTGTCAGCTCAGAACGACTGAGGTTCTGCCACGGTGACAAAGTGATCACTGACTGTGGTCCGAGCTAAAAGATTAGAGCGTTTGCCCAAGAGATTCCCAAACAGACCTTTGGGTCATTTCTGTCTAAACGAGAATCCAATTGAAAGTTCTCAGGCCAAAGATTACGATGACCTGATAATAATACCGGGATACTAAGCCCGTTGTTTCTGGTGTTTTCTCTTTATTTGCTTAGCATGTGTTTCATAAAGCTCCTATTATCATGCTTGGCGACTCCAGACAGACTGCAAATATGCGGCGGGGGGATTTCTATCCAATTATATGGAGATGAGTTGACCATTGAAGTCTGTTGATGCTGACTTTGCTTTAACACTTAGTATTGTGTTGTCCTTGCAGAATGTAGAAACAGTGAATGCTACTGTTCACCCGTCAGAAAAACAGACTTTGCTTCCTCATTAGATGTTTGCATTGGGGATTAATTTCTGGCATGCAGTTCTGGAGGAATCTCTTGTGATCGGATGATTAATTAGAGTCAGTAAATAATTTAGGTGACATGCTAGAGGGTTTATTATGTTTTATAATGAATGGCAGGGGCTGTTGAAATAACACCAGGCTGCCGAGAGGGCGTGAGTGACCTGTGGAAACCATTTCTGTGGCTGCACAGATTGGGTCCAGAAGGCACACATGCTAATAGGGTGAGCCAGAGCAGTCCAAAAGGCTCAATTATTCAGGAACCAGGTTTGTTTAGCATTCCATTGGCATCCCTCTGAATGTGTGCATGGGTGATATTGCAGCACCGAGCCCACCTCTTCACATCGCCTTCCATACAATGCATCTGGACCCAGGCTGCATGAATAATACATCAAACCAGAACAGAGGGGCAGGTGATGTGTGAGGCATTGTGGGAACTTCAGACTTGTCAACCCCTTTGTAAGCTGTGTATGAGATTTATTTTTTCAGTCAGAATCATACAAAAAAGTCCTGTAACAATACCGTGGTTTGTGTATCAAGTAGCAATACTATGGTACTTTGAAATGTACCATGGTACAGTGAGATTCCATATTCATATATGTCATGGTACTGTAAGGAACTTCAAAGAATTAATGTCCAAAAAACATGGTATTATCATCTACATTTACATTTATGCATTTAGCAGACGGTTTTATACAAAGCGACTTACAGTGCATTCAGGCTATACATTTTTTTTTACCAGTATGTGTGTTCCCTGGGAATTGAACACACAACCTTTTTTGGTTGAGCCAGAGGAACCTATCATAATGTTTTCACATGGTGTTATATAATGGTAGTTCTTTAAGAATTTTTTTTAGTAGTCTTTCTGAGAGCCCATACTCCTCATAGATAGAAAATAAGTTTGATTTCTAGGTACTTTAACTGAATGTCCTTCAGCTTTTCTGTGTGTTAGTGCTAACTTTGATGCTAATCTTTCACAGAAAAAATACACAACAGATCAAGTTGTAGGCACTCAGAGTCTTGTATCTGATATGAAATGATCTCACAGTGATATCACAAGTGCAAAACCTGGTTCTTAAAACTCGCAGTAAGTCACCATGTTTAGCAAACACTTATATTAGCAACAGCCGACGCAGCAATCGCACTTCGGCTAGCCAGTACCTAAGCTATTGTCTGTCTCGAAAGCACGCTTGCACATTAGGTCTAGTCAAGAAATGGATGGTTTAAATAATTTATTATAAACTAATAAAGTCTTTACCACCAGGCATTAGGCATGAGCCCACCAGCCATATTCACATTGTGTTCAAAAATCAGATTACAAATGGAAATTCCATTTAAATTGCCTGCTAATGGCATTGACAATTGATGTGTCTTAGTAAAAGCATGATGTTTGTGCTGATGTGAAAAGTGTTGCGTGTTCATGCAAAAACCAAATCATGTGATTTGAGTTTTTCCATTAATGCTGTTGTGGCCTTCATTTACATTGTCTGGTAAAGTATGAGGATGTAAATCTATGTGAAAGTAGATGCCGATTGCTAAAAACCCAGAACATAGTTCTTAATAGAGATGCTAAAATAAAATCCAAAGGCATGTATCTGTAAAAGATGACGATAATTGTAAATTGCTCCCCATTGTTAGGGATCATACCGTTTGGCTCATACTGCTAGTTTTGGCTTGTCCTTTCCTCATTATTATCCTTCATTTGACTCTGTATTTAGCCTCTCATTCTTCCACTGCTTAAGCAGTTCATTGTGTCTTGATCCCTCTTGCTCAAACGCCTGTTTGCTCAGTAACTCAAGTAAGGGATGGAGGAGGTGAAGCCAAAAGAAGAAGAAAAAACAATAGACCACATTTGCTTCTTACTCCACAATGTGCTTGTTTTAGCAGAGCTCCAATTTTAACAGCTCCATGTGGTGGCACCAGAAATCGTCTTTGGGCGGGTTCCTTTGCTAGCGGGCGGTAAAGATCAACAGATTAATCAGCAGGTGTAGAGCGCTGACCCTGCACTTTTTGTACAGTTGTGACTTTTGTCGTTTCAAATGGCTACGACACCTCCTTGTGGAGAGTCACTCTAAATAACTCAAAGAAAACAGTTCAAAGAGGTACAATGTTTGGCTAACTTTAGTTCTGAGTGTCTCATAAAATAATGGCCGTTGAATGAAAGACTGACCTAGCACAATTGGTAAATATGTGCTTGAGAACTCTGGACTCCATGTAATATAACTATGTGATACAAAAGGTGGAACAATGTTTACACAATGACTCACTTTTTCTGTTTGCTGAGGTGTTTTGTCAGCTGTTTTCCACTGTTGTGCTGGTCAGGCGTCTTCTCCTCCTACAGACCAACTTACAAAAGTGGATTTAGGGAGATTTATCAGGCTTCACCCTTGATGAACTACAGGACTTGTTTGAACAAAAGGTAAAAAGATCCAGATACTTGCTGACAGACCACAATTGAAGAAGAACCCAGTTCTGCCATCTAAAGGTGGATTCCTGCATATTGCAACCTGAAGGGTTGACTTGAGAAACTGGTGTTATGGCATGGACCTTATGTTACCAAACCCAGTGACTCAGCTTGCATGTTTTCAACCCTGACCATATTGAGTTTTTCCCTCCCGAGTCCTTCATTTAGGACTTAAATTGTGTTAATCTGGTGGACACTTCCTTTCTTCTTGTTGTAAAGAGTCCACTCAAACAACAAACAGGAGGACTCGACCAAGTGTTGATATGGATCCTTGGGATATTTGGAGTCGGCTAGTCCAATCCGGTCTGATTGTAAGGGAGGCGAGGGGCCCAGTCTGGCGGCAGTCTACGCTTGGGTTGTTGGTATCGAAGGCAAAACGGCTGGTGTGTTGACACAGCAGGGATTCTTGGCAGTTGGATCGTGAGAGAGAGAGACCATTAACCTCAACAGCTAATATCATAGTGCAGTGGACAAACACGATCTTAGAGGAGCAGTGCAAGTTGTCCTCTACCTTTCTTTCTCAATCAACCTACTGACATATCTTTAAAACAATCCTTTGATGCACCTTGCAGGGTTTCCAAAAGCCAAGCTCAGCTTGTCTCGGCAAATGCAATGCTAAATTATGTACTAACACAGAGACAGACTGTCAGACAGATAGATGGAACGAGAAATGCAAGGAATAGAGAGGCAACCCAGATATCTGGATGTGTTTGGACTGTGGGAAACGAGAGCCAGTCTTGTCTCAATGCAAGCCTTGTTCATGTTCACAGAGTGCTGGTTGGAGCAGAGGTCAAACCCACTGCCTACATAGAGGTGGGGGGAAGGTTAGCATGGAGGAAACAAGACGGCATTCTCCACTTTAGCTCCCTTGTGACGTCCTGAGCCAACAAGTACCCCATTCAATCTACGGCTCGCCACCTTGCATTGGCTTATGTACACATCACGGCAGTGCTGCTTCTGATATTATTAAAGTCCTACTGGTATATTTATGTGGTCAGGGTTCTGGACGCATGCTAGTAAATTATATGCTAATATAGGTTTCTCCAGTATTCCTGCAACTTCAGTTGACTATGACTAAAAATGATTCATTATTATTGAAGTAAACATATCGAAAGTTGACCTCACTTTAACTACAGCAAGATTCTCTTCAAACTGCTGGTACGTCATTACGTTGGTTGTCCTGAAAGAGAAAACTGTGTAGAGGTTTGCTAATGCTCACTATAATGTGCCCCTTGCTGGAAATCTTAGAATCTGAAACTAAATTGTGGAATTGAGCTTGCTTTGTTTAATATTTTCATTCATGTACTTGCAACACTCGAAGGTAATATGTCCTTTTTACAATCACATTAGCCTAGCTCTAGGGTAGCCAGCTCTGCTCCTGGGGGGTTGCCTTCCTGCAGACTTCAGTTTCAATTTTGCTCCAACAAGATTTTAAGTAATCCTGAAGACCCAGATTAGCTGCTTAAGGTGTGTTTATTTGGAGTTGGTGGTGAACCCTGCAGAATGGTAGCTTTTTCAGGAGTGGGCTTGCCTATCAGTTTCCAAAATTGTGCCGCCTTAACATTCTCAAAAGTCATCCTGATCTGTTAAACTATTTCCAACCTTCCATGAGAAGCACTGAAGGGTTTGTCACAACAGGTGCCACCTTTGGCCGCCTCTTGTGGCAGGTATAGTAAACAAGATCTCTGCCACTTCCCCTCACATGTCAGGCCTGTGTTAGCGTCAATTATGGCGAGTGGCAGCTGGAAACATCTTTCTCTTGTTGCTAGTAGGCTACACAAGAGAAACGCCTGCTAAGGGTTTTAGGTGTGATTTCTCCCACCCCCTATGCAGCCGGTCAAATACCCAACTGGTGTTTATTTTCCTTTGGGAGAAGTAGGGAAAAGTAAACTCTGCTGCCGAGACCCATTGTTCTTTAAAACTCTCTGGCGCCGTTCTTGAGTAATGAGGGCTAATGGCTATTTTCTTCTTTTCAGTTGACTTTTTGGTTGTTTAAACATGCACTTATTTCATTCCCCCCTCCCTCACCTCTTTCTTGTTCTCATTTGGTTTTTCAGTCCAATAAGGTCCCAGTGGTACAACACCCCCATCATGTTCATCCCCTCACGCCACTGATCACCTACAGCAATGAACACTTCTCCCCTGGCACGCCTCCCTCTCACCTCTCGCCGGAAATTCTTGACCCAAAGACAGGTAAGTGCCACCAACAGCAATCTTCAGATGCATTTGCTAAAGCTTCAAGAAAGTAGTGCGATCCAGAGATGCTGAGTCATGACTTGTTTTGATGGGGTTTATTGCAGTAATATGGGCATAGAAGTAGTTACAGGTGAAGTGTGTCACTTTTGGTGCCACTGGTAGCACTAAATGGAATTTTTATCTGCCTCACTAAACCAGTGGTGTGATTTTTGGGGCAGGACTACCTATTTGCAGGGCAGTGGTATATAAGGAGGACTGTTTGAAGACTATTTTTGCACTTTGATTTGGTGCCTATTGCAGCACAGAAGTTCACCCTTAAATTAACTTTTGTTAATATTTGTATTCGGTTTTCATTATCAGCGTTTGTTTCCTCAGGCATACCAAGGACCCCTCACCCTTCAGAGCTGTCCCCATATTACCCTCTCTCTCCTGGGGCAGTTGGACAGATCCCTCACCCTCTAGGATGGCTGGTTCCTCAGTAAGTCTGAACCCTGTGGCCTTTAAATGCATAACATCAACCTTATTTTCCGCATGCAGATGGCTTAATGAAGTTTGTTGCTATTTTTAAAAGTTCTTCTAGCAAAAGGAGCATCTGTTTGTCCCTGATTTTGCTTTAGCCAGTTGTTAGAGTGCTGTTTTTCTATCTTCAGGCAAGGCCAACATATGTACTCCATCCCTCCTGGGGGCTTCAGGCACCCCTACCCTGCACTCGCCATGAACGCCTCCATGTCTAGGTATGTAACAGAGGGCAGGACCTTCTTTTCTGCACAACATGCTGATTTATAGTTAAACTCGTGTCTATTAATAGACATGAGATTCAGACAGCGCGATTCCTCCCTAAAGGCTCCGAGAAGAGTTAGTACAGGAAACTGCTAATGTATTTTTTGCTCAAAAATGGTGCCTTGATACCCCTCTTTCTCTTTCAACTCAGTTTGTTTTATCTTGCTCAGATAAAAGTAAAACTTAATCGCCAATGTTCAACGCTAATAACAAAATTATTAGATAACACGGAAAAGTTTGTTTAGCGTGCCATTTGGTATACAAAATGGTGTTAAAAAATTGTCATATGCAGGGAAATCCGACCAAACTTATTTTAGTTAGTGTTAGTGCTGCAGAAACTCAAGGGTGTGAGATATTTATTTTTTCACTTTCTACCATATCACTGTAGATATGCTAGCCATTATATGAAAGTAGCACTTCTCGAAGCTTTTGCTGAATAGAAACTTCTGTAATGCATGATTTTATCATATTCTTGCCATTCAGTTAATGCTTAAAATTTCCTTAGGTTGCTGGATGAGTTCAGTTTTCGCACGTCAGCATGAAATCTCGCTGTCTTTTAATCTCCCACTATTGCTTTCATGCTCATCTTATGACTGTGCACCTTTTGTTGGTCTGTAGCAGGAGAGAGATCTCTTTCTGTTTTTGCATTCATTTTGTGGCACAGTGAAGTGCTGTAATTTAGTAGAAATATGTGTTTTACCAGAGTGTGCACAGCACAGATTGGAACACAGTTTCCCCCTTCATCTGTGAAAATGACAATGCTGCTATTGTATTAGCTGTTATGAATCTGAAAGTAGAAGATTTTTCCAGATGCAGCTTCTAGCTTAGTCGCTCCGTCTCTCTCTCTCTCTCTCTCTCTCTCTCTCTCTCTCTCTCTCTCTCTCTCTCTCTCTCTGTCTGTCACTCTCTCTCTGTCTGTCACTCTCACTCTCTGTCTGTCACTCTCACTCTCTGTCTGTCTTCTTCATTTCCAAAAAATAATATATAAATCTCTCTCTCTCTTGCACATATATATCTATATCTATATCTATCTATCTATCATCAAACAATCCAACCATCCAACTAACATTTGCATATATTTCTATCTGTCTATTTATCTATCTATGCATATGTTTTTATCTATCTGTCTGTCTGTCTGTTGTTTGCATATATTTCTATCTATCTATCTTTTTTATTTGATCATTCTCTTTATCATT
Organism: Cyprinus carpio; assembly: GCF_018340385.1. Classification (NCBI taxonomy): domain Eukaryota; kingdom Metazoa; phylum Chordata; class Actinopteri; order Cypriniformes; family Cyprinidae; genus Cyprinus; species Cyprinus carpio. The sequence continues at coordinate 19,480,487 of NC_056606.1, read as the reverse complement.
CTACCTGTTATTCTATCAAACTCTTGTTCTCTCTTTCATTCTTTCTATCTGTCGCCCTGTGTATTGTTTTCTCTATCGTTCTGTATATCATTCTATCTGTCATTTTTTCATTCTCTATCTGTCATTTCCTATCATTTTATCTATCTGCCAATCGAATTATCTACCATTCTATCCATATCTATACCTTCAATACCTGATGTATCTGTTTATTTATTACTATCTATTATTGACTGTGAATCTGTCTTTCTCTCTAGTCTGGTGTCCAGTCGTTTCTCTCCTCACATGGTGCATCATCCTCCTCATGGCCTGCACCAGACGGGCATCCCTCACCCTGCCATTGTGTCGCCTGCCATCAAACAGGAGCCCAGCGGCGACAACACCAGCAGCTCGACACACGGGTGAGTCTCTGTCCTCCATTACTCTCTCACTGTCATTTCTCTGCTCTTCTCCAACTGACGTCATCTTTGCCTCCATCTGTGTCCATACAGAAAGCCCTCAATGCCTGTGAAGAAAGAGGAAGAGAAGAAGCCTCACGTCAAGAAGCCCCTAAATGCCTTTATGCTCTACATGAAGGAAATGAGGGCCAAAGTAGTGGCCGAATGCACCCTGAAAGAGAGCGCAGCCATCAACCAGATCCTGGGCAGGAGGGTGAGCGCTTACAACTCCATTACGAGAGGAGCTGAGATGCATTAGTGTGTTTCTCTTCATCTTGTCTTAAAGGAACAGTTCGCCTAAGAATGAAAATTGCCATCATTTACTCACCCTCATGTCATTCCAAACCCACATGAAGCACAAAAGGAGATATTCTGAAGATAGTGCTGGTCGCTCTATTCCATGCAATTACAACGAATAAGCGCCGGAGCGATCAAAAAGCACAATAAAAGTGGTCCATATGACTTGCACGCTTTTGAAATCTTTCCTTTTGTACATGATAAATAAACTCATTTGGGTTTGGAAAGGCATGAGGGTGAGTAAATGATCAAAAAGTGCATTTTTGGGTGAACTATCCCTTTAAGGAATGAAAAAAGGAGGGAAATTTGACCACATGTTCTTTTATTCCGCAGTGGCACTCTCTTTCACGTGAGGAACAGGCCAAATACTACGAACTCGCCAGGAAAGAACGGCAGCTGCACTCTCAGCTTTATCCAGGCTGGTCTGCGCGAGACAACTACGTAAGTGAGCCCAGAATGCAGAGTTTAACGCAAATCATGTGGGATTCAGAGTCCTCCGTTGTTTTTGGCAGCCAGGGGAGTTTTGCTTAATCAAACACATCTAATTTGCTCCAAATCATGTCTGTCCGCAGGGAAAGAGGAAGAAACGGAAGAGAGAGAATAAACCTGATTCCCCACACGAGAGTAAGTGTCACTGGACATCTGGATTTCTTTCTCAATTTCTTTATTGCAGGATCTTTTGTTCAACTTGAGCTTTTTTCTTCCAGCATCCCTGTTGGTCCGATCATTCAGCTCATAGATCATGTTCAGTTCAATTTTGAAGTTAGAAGTTAGATGACAGGCATTTTAGCTTTTTATTTATTTATTTTTTTTATTCTTAACTGGAACTTTTTTCAAGGAATAGTTAATTTACTCACTTTCATGTTTCTCTTTTTTCTTTTTTGTGTGTGTATGTGCGTTTTAAATAATTTGGGAGCAAATGGGAGTAATTTTTAGTAGATTTTTAATCATAGATTTTGTATTTTTATGAAAAAAACCTTTAAATTTAGTCACTATTTTTCATGTCACAATCAATAATATTGGTAAATTTTTGACTGAAATGTCTAAATTTAGTTGATTTTTTTTTTTAAAGAAATTTTTGTTTTCTGTTTAAAAACTGCAAGAATAATTATTCAATTAAATATTTAAACATTTGATATATTATTTTAAACCACTGTTAATTTAATATTTATATACTCTTAAAGAATTATTTCAAATGAGCATTTTATTTATTTTTGTCAGATTTTACTGTAGTATTAGATTAGTTTTAGTATTTTAAATATTTATATTAAGCTGTAATTATATTTATGTATTTTTTTATATATATTTGTTGTTTTAGTCATTTTAGTACTTCAGCATAAACTTATTTTTTAGTTATTTGTCAAGGCAACATTTCTAATTTGCATTCAATTTTTTCATCTTAAATCACACACATGTGCACACACACACACACACGTACGTGTGTTTATATATATATATATATATATATATATATATATATATATATATATATATATATATATATATATATATATATATATATATATATATATATACGTTTATTTATCATCATAATGGCCATTTTTCATTTTGTTTTCGTTCACCATTTGTTAACAGAATGTTTGGAAGTATATTTAACCCTGTTTCCTTCTCATCTGCAGGTAACTTCTCACCCCAGCCCAAGAAGCAGTGCGTCCCGTACCTGCCGTCCGAGAAAATGTGTGACAGCCCTACCTCCTCTCACGGCAGCATGCTGGACTCGCCCGCCACACCGTCCGCCGCCCTGGCATCGCCGGCGGCCCCTGCAGCCACTCACTCCGAGCAGGCTCAACCCCTGTCCCTCACCACCAAACCAGAAGGCAGAGCCCACCACCCCCACTTCCCCCTGCCAGGGAAAGCCTCGGGCTCCGGCTCCACTTCCTCATCCTCGTCCACCTCCACCGCCTCCCATCCAAGCATCTCCCTCCTGACCCGTCCCATCCCGTTTACCACCCTGCCTCCCTCCCTGCTCTCCCCGTCCTCGCCTTTCCACCAGGCAGCTCTACATTCCCATCATGCCTTGCTGCAGACACAACCTCTCTCTCTGGTCACCAAATCAGTGGAGTGAATGGAATAAATGACAAACTTTTTACACTTGTATATTGCTTTGTTTTTTACATTTTTATAGATATTAGACCAAGTTTTTAAGATAGAATGAAAAGGAATAATTATTGGTCAATATTTGACCACCTCTCTACTTTTCTTTTCTCTTTGAAACAATTTTTTTTGTAAATTGCCTTTTTCCAACGTGATTCTCCAAATGTTGCTACTTGTATAAAAGACAAATGTATAAAGGTTCCTTTTTTTTTTTTTTTTTTTTTTTTTAAGCCGTACTTGACAAAATACAATTTGTAGTTTTAGTTCTATAAAATAAAATTATATATAAGATTTATATTTCACAACACCACACTCTCCCCTTTTTTTTCTTTTATTTTTCTTCTTTCTTTTGGTACCACCTCACCCTGTTCCTAACCCTGTGTGTGTGACTCTCCTAAGACTCCGTAGCTAATAAACCTCAAGTTATTTCTAAAGGCTGCATTGTGTTTTTTGGGGGGCGAAGAAGCTGCATGTGATGACTGGCTGAATAATGCAACATAGATCTTCTGAATAGAGCCAGTATCACACACACTGACAATGTTCATTTATCTAATTAGGGCTCATGAAGTGGTGTGTGTGAAATGCTGGCACTCATGATGTGCACAAACTAAATTATATAATTCATTGTTGGCGTAAAACACAGCTTCTCAAAGAAAAAAGTGCAACGTGTTGGTGCACACTATGACATTATCCTGGTAAAAGTACTCTGGGAGAGCAAAATAATGAAAAATGTGACCCTTGACCACAAAACCAGTCATAAGGGTCAGTTTTTTGAAATACCACTATTTGAAAATCTATAATCTGAGGGTGCAAAAAAATCTAAATATTGAGAAAATCGCCTCTAAAGTTGTCCAAATGAAGTTCTTAGCCATGCATATTACTAATCACAATTAAGTTTAGGTATAATTACAGTAGTAAAGTTACAAAATATCTTCATGGAACATGATCTTTACTGAATATCCTAATGATTTTTGGCATAAAAGATAAATCGATAATTTTGACCCATACAATGTATTGTTGGCTATTGCTACAAATATACCCATGCTACTTATGAATTTGTGGTCCAAGGTCAAAAATAGACATTTAAGGTAAAGGTGAAATCAAAATTTACTTTTTTAAAAATATGTTTTTGGTTTTAATGTGCTCAGTTCAGTTGATTATTGTGAAGAAAAAAATAGAAATCCATATATTTCTTTTTTTAATACTGTGGTTTCACTGTGAGTTGTGTGTTGATCTGGCAAATGGTATTTAGAACAGACATTATTTGATTACACTGTGGTTTACTTTATTGACTGGCTTGTAAGATAGAAATGTAACCAAATGTTCTAGTGATTTAAAGTGAGCTTTCTGTGATGATGAGGACACGGGAACATACTGTTTTCAGAAGGCTGTAAATAAGCAAGTTTGCAAGCTCGGTCACAATTGTAAAAGCCGCGTCCAGAATTAAATATTTCCACGCGTTTACAGCACAATTATACGTGTTTTGACACACTGCCACTGTTTTTAATGAAGAGGCTTGGAAAGTCAGTCCTCTGAGATCTCATTAGCTATTTCAATTAGCAAACGGCATGGAGGGTAGGTTATGGGTTTCGGTGGCCCCTGGGATGCCAACGGCTGCCAGGAAGGAGCAATTAGGCCTCACAGAGGAGACGGAGTGACCCACTAATTCAACTAAAACACACATAGACGCGTTCCACAGAAGGAAAATGTAAAGCTAAGTGTGTGTTAGCTTATAGACGCTTTCACCATCCAGGTATCTGGAGATCAATTTGCAGAATCTTCTCGATTCCTTAAATGTTGAATTTTAGGTCTTCCATGTGTCTAGCAAGTGAACCCATGAAATTGAGAAAATTAGACTATTCAGTAGACCTATGAACAAAACGTGCTTTGGTAAAAATCAAATGGTTTCGTCAAGTAGCCTATCACCAGAGCTGGGTAGATTATACTTACAAATTGTAGTCCATTACTTATTCCAAATTACATGACAAAAATTGTAGTTAGTTACACATTTTAGGTAGCCTAATATAATTGGACTACTTTCTGATTACTTTTAGATTACTTTTGACCTTACTTGTTTAGGCTATCACATTGATTTAAGTAGCCCATGGTTCAAAAAAGTACACTTCCATGATGTACTTGAAGTGCTCTATTTTTGCACACTAATATAGCTACTAAAATGATTCTTTAGCACTTCTTAAAATAAACCTAGTTCAACTAAGTGTATTTAGCTATGCTTCTTGTAGTACACTTGAACCCATCTTTCATAGGCTACACTAGTATACTCAGGTGTAGGCTACTACACGTGGTAACTAAATACATTTTTTAAATACAGAGATGGTATGTTAAAAGCGAGTTTCATATTCATGATGTCCCAAAACAGCACAGTTGAGTACACTTAGTTGAGCTTAAGTTTATCTTAAGAAGTAAAGAATAATTTTTAGTAAAAAAAAAAAAAATTAGTGTGCGAGAATAGAGCACTTCAAGTACATTATGGAAGTGTACTTTTTTAACCTGGGAGGATTAAATCTTGTACCATACCAATATAAAAATACAAAGAGTAAGAAAATATATTCCATTTGTTGTAATTAACAACATCAAGTACATTAACATTACATAAATGTTTCCCAAACTGAGGTTCGTAAATTAACTGCAGGGCGGTTGTGAGTTTAATGAAAAGCTAATAAATAAATCATAAAAATGTAAAATTAGAAAGGAACATTTAAAGGGATACTCCACCCTAAAATGAAAATGTTGTCATTAATCACTTACCCCCATGTTGTTCCAAACCCGTATAAGCTTCATTCATCTTCACAACACAATTTAAGATATTTTGGATGAAAACCGGGAGGCCAATGACTGTCCCATAGACTTCCAAGTAAATAACAGTGTCATGGTCCATAAAAGGTATGAAAGTCATCGTCAGAATACTCCATCTGCCATCAGACGTGCAATCTTGGTTATATGAAGAGACGTGAACACTTTTTGTAAGCGAAGAAAACAAAAATAACGACTTTATTCAATAATTCCTTTGTCAACAGTCTCTTCTGTGTCTCTCCATATCACGGTATGCTGGATATGCTCTTCTGTGTCCTCCGCGCCACAAGGATGCACTGTTTTCTTTCAGATCAAAGCTAAATACACGTAGAAACAGCGTATCCTTGTGGCGCGGCCGATACAGAAGAGCATACGCAGTATACAGTGATATGAAGGATATGGTGATATGAATTTTCATTTTGGGGTGGAGTATCCCTTTAAAAGATGAAGAAGTTGAATTATGGAGAATCAATAAATTCTGAATAATTTATTGCTATTGAGTGAATTATATGTAATCATGTAATCAAGAAAAAGTAACTGTAGTCTGATTGTGAGTATTTTAAAATGTAATTTAACTAAAAATGTAATGTAATCCAGATTACATGTAACCAGGTATGCTACCCAGCTCTGCCTATCACTTGTTTTTCTTCTGATGTCCAGGCAGTTAGGTGTCTTTACACAGCAATTTGAACTGGATGAGTTTATACCAGAGCCTGAGGAGAGCAGGCATAATTTTGGCTGTTATGCAGCATATATTTACACAACATTTGGAGCAGATACAGAGCAGCCCTAACTGTGTAAGGATGCCAAATAGCATTGCTCATGGTCCGCTCTCAAGGAAACTGCTGAACCCCATAATTTCGAGATGACAAGGACAGTTCAATTGTGGTTGTTGTGGTGAGTTAAAATCACATTCCAGACGAAGGGACAGTTCACCAAAACACACTTGAGGTGCTAAGAATGGCTTAAGTAGCATTCAGTCACTGTTTCGCAAACCTATGTTTTATGTTATGAAATTGGCTCCTTGATTTAGTTTTGTGGGTATAATTATGTGATTTAGTGATGGTATCAGATGGTAAAACCACAGTTTATGATACATATGTTTGATATATGTGACCCTGGACCACAAAACCAGTCATGGGGTCAATTTTTTGAATAAATAACCTTTCCTAGGTTTTTTAGGATAGGACAACATTTGACTGAATTGCAAAATTTAGAAAATCTGGAATCTGAGGGTGCACAAAAAAAAAAAAAAAAAAAAAATCAAAATATTGAGAAAATCGCTTTTAAAGCTGTCCAAATGAAGTTCTTAGCAATGTGTATTACTAATCAAAATTAAGTTTAGATATTTGTGGTCCAGGGTCACAAATAGCCTACCATGTCTCATAATGTTTGTTTACTTCCACATGGCGTTAACCCACTACATAATGAGAAAAATGTCTTTAATTTATTTAATATATGAATATATGCTCAGAATCTGCAACAATTATGTATTCTAATATCAGAATTTAATGCGTCAGATAATTAAAAATTAAACGGAAAAATTAAAATCTAGAATGGTATTAAACTATGAAATGATATAAGTGATTAAGCTTTGAACTCAAGCTTTTAATGAATAAATAGCCTACACACATACATAGGCTACACTGGATCCAACAAGAAAATTGAAACCAGTAAATTTGGACAGTGTGGTATTGTAACATGAGTAAGAAATTATGCCACCCCCGTCCAGTGGATAGATAGATAGATAGATAGATAGATAGATAGATAGATAGATAGATAGATAGATAGATAGATAGATAGATAGATAGATAGATAGATAGATAGATAGATAGATAGATAGATAGATAGATAGATAGATAGATAGATAGAGTTATGAGAAATTAATATTACGGACACCGCCCCCTAGTGGCAGACATAAATATCATATAAGTGTCTGTCAGTCGAGCTAAAGGCGTTCTGCCAGTAGATGGCGATGTTGTCTTCAGTCCCTTTGCAGTTAATTGAGCACACTTTTTGTGTTGCGTGGCATAATCTCACGGGGTAAATTGTCACAATTGGCACTTACAGCAGTCAGTTCAGGTTTATATTGTATGTGTACATTTCTCGTGAGAAGATTAAGCCAGAATACATCTTCACTTGTTTTTTTGTTGCAATTATCATAATTAAAAACAATTAAACTGTTCATCTGTGGTAATTCAAATGAGCAAAACCCCTTCAGTGTTCTTAAGTGACATATGTTCATATGGATTCTGGCATCAGCATTTGTGCTCAGCAGACCGTGTGCACTGATGAAATCCTGCATGTCTGGATCTGCTGTCACTCCACATTCATTCATGTGATTTCATTCATTCATGTGCAATCCTGTACACACCTTCAATTACAGTAAATATGTCAGGGGCAAAGTGTGACTACAATAACTTAATCTGAGTTACAGACAGCTGAACCTTTCAGCTTTATTTTAAAATCAAAAAACATATGGTCAACATTTGTATCACATTAGTATTCTCTGAAATCATCAGGAATACAATAAAATGGCAGTTGCGTCAGACCTTATGTAAATGTTGTGTTTTTGACACTAAACACAATTGCTTGATATTTTTATTTATTTATTTATTTTAGTTCCGTTGTTCTAATTTAGGTCAGTTATGTCTAAGCCATTGCATTTGCCTATTTTGCCATATTTAAAAAGTAGAAGAAATGTACTGTAAAGATGAAACATTTCAAGCTCTTTTTTTTACACAAAGGTATTCTAAGAATGTTTATTACTAGCAAAACTTATGTCAATAATACTTATATTCTATAAAACTATTTAAATTGTTATTTTGATTACTCTTTAGGTATATTATATACACCTCAAAAGTTTGGGGTTTGTCATTTTTCATTCCTATTTGTAGAAAGAAATGTATACTTTTATTTAAGCAAGGACACATTGAGTTGATCAAATGTGACAGTAAAGACACGTATTTATTATGTTTTTATTCCAATATATATATGTATATTTGGGTTTTCTATTCATCAAAGAATCCTGAAAATTATTATTAGTTTTTATTTTATTAAGCAGCTGTTTTAAGCATTAAGAAATGTTTCTTGAGCACCAAAACAGTATTAGAATGATTATAATATTTTATATGATATGATAGAAAACAGCCATTTAAATAGAAATTTAAAAGGTAGCAATGGCAAAAACACATGACACAAATGGAGAACTAAAAAAGCATGACATGTCACATTATGCAACTTTCCAACTGCTCACTTCCTGCTGGACATGAAACTTTACATGTCATGACGTCACTTGATTCATTATCAGTCTCCTGTGAGATACTTTGAGAGATGCTATCCACCCTTTTCCTGACATAAAAATGGGCATTGCCATTTGTAAATTCTATGAGTAAAGCTTCCGGTTTCATTTACATCCAGCTATTTTTAGATGTACAAAACAGTTCGTTTTACTGCTTGATATTGACAATTGATGTGTCCTATCATACTATTTTAACCTGTTATAGTAATTAAGAACACACTGGTTTGTGCTGCAAACAGTTTTACCGTTTACTGCACGTTGTTATTCTCCTCGTTATTTACCTATAGCACCTAATGAACCGGAAGTCTCACCCATAGGTTTACTTCCGCGTTGAGGAAAAAGGTGGATAGAAGAGTTAAGATGAATCAGTTTCTCCACATATTCTTTCTCTGTTCAGCTGATGGAGCTCTTCCGTGATCTTTTGGGTTCATCGATAAGCTGTGTGGCTGCAAAGGTCAAGCTCAAATCTTCTTCTGCTGCCATCTTCCTGAACGGGAAAACCTCTCTGGTAAAGCGGGTCACAAAGCACGGCATCTGTTTCTTGCCGCCCAACGTTTTCCCTCTCGATTTAAAATTGTAGGCCACCTGGAAGTTTATTCGAGTCAGGAGTCTTGTGATCTCCAGATCTGGACCTCCTTCTTCTTCTAGCAAATTACAAAAGGTTTGAATCAACTCCGAGCCCGCAGGATGCATGAATGCACCGTAACCTATAAAAGAAATGAACGTGAGTGAAGAACTGAAGAGTTCGTGATCTTAGTGCAAACAATGTGATGGAGTTAATAAATCACACCTGGAGATGTGGCGTACATGACTGCTGTGTCAATAGGGATGGAAAACAGCTCAGACACTCCGTCCTCTTCCTCTGAGAATGAAGAGTCGACCTCCACACCTTCATCCAACCCATGCCCTCGACAAGCCTGAAGAGCAGAAAGATATGATAATCATAAACATTCAGTTACTAGCTTTAAGAAAAATGTACAGGTAAAATTATGAAATAATATCAACTCAAATCAACATTTAACATCCATGCATGGACTTATTTGGTGAGTAGTCATGCAATAAACAGAGGAAAACCCCAAAAATTCAAAAGTTCAAATTCAAAACAACATTTTTAGGCTTCAAATGGTTCCAGAGAGTACAAGGAATTCTAAAGTCGAATGTAATATCAACACAGCCATCGATATTTGCTGAAGTAGGATCTTATGCAAGAATAGGAGTAAAAAAGGTTTGTCTGTGAGAAAGTTTTCACAAAATGTACCTGGATCAAGAAAAGCTTGCTCTTGTCTGCCATCGACGGGCCTCTAAAGTAGCTGTAGATCTCAGCCAGTTTCACAGCACCTCCGTCAGCGCCAAACACAACACCCTCCTCACCGTGACTGGATATGACTCCCACAAAACAGTCTTTGACCGTCTTCTTGCTCTCTGAGGATGGAGGGCAAAGAATTCTTTAAAGTTAATGATGCGTAAATAAATATAATCCACAAATTCTGCTTGTGTCTAATAAGCTGTCATTGTTTGAGGCCACAATCTGTTTCATTCATATTGCGTATCGTGTTCAGATTTGAGTCTGCGTGACTTTGTAATCAACTAGTAGTTTTATTGCTCATATGATTCACTCATTCATTTCTGATGATAGCAACATCCTCAAAAACCAACACAAATCTTCATTTCTTTGCATATTAAAATCAAGTTGTTTTTCATCAAGTTAAAAGAGTTTGTGCCAGAGATAAATTATGTTTAATCTGTGCTTGCTGATAAATGAGGACAGTGTTATTAACAAGCATGGGACTTTGGCACCAATAAATAACCTTATGTAACATGTTTTTAAGAAACTCAAGAGAGTGAGAGAGAAAAAAAAAAGCATTGCAGATGTGAAACATGAATTCTGCTTGGAAATATATTTTTTTTAATTATTAGACTAAATATCTTACCTTCTTTAAATGCTTTATAGATTGCATCTGCTTCGATGTCAATTCTGATTTCCACAGAGAAGCCAAGCTTGCTGAGGGTTTTGTGAAGTCTTTGAGTGTCTCTCTTCGCACCTTTCCTGTTGTCCAGATCTACACCTGGATAGAAGTCCTCCACAGACACTATCAACGCCCTGTTCTTCATTCCCTTGTTTGCTGTCAAAGGAAATTTACAAGACATCATCTTCTTCTCTTCTGTCAAACACTGAGGTGTGATGCAGTCACAAACTGTGTGAGAATAAGGAGAGCCTACTTTATGAGTCTGACTGATCGTCTGTCTGTCTTGCCCTATATGGAGTTTCCTCCCAGCTTCTTCTGTGTCATCAGTCTGAACTACGCAACTCTGGCAATTCCTTGACAAATCAGAAGCTTCAACTTTAGCTTATAAAAAGGCAATTTACTACATTTGTAGGTGTATTTGTCTTCCGACTAACCTGCAATGGTTTGTCGGTAACTGAGAATGTAAGGAAAGTGCATCGCAACAAAAATAAAAAAAGGAAAATAGATTTTCTTTCAGTTAATAATATAATTCAAATGTATTTATTGGACATCCAGACATAAATTAAAATTGTTTATGATTACTGATTACATTCTAAAGATAATTCTGCTATATATTATATAGTGAGAGAGAAAGAGAGGGAGATTATATATATATATATATATATATATATATATATATATATATATATATATATATATATATATATATATATATATATATTGTATCAGATTTGCTGATCTCTGTTCAGTGTGCCACATAACAGAAGTTGAATATATTAGTTTCTGCTTGCTTTGCCGTTTAAGAGAAATCACAAAAGCTTATAGGGTGAGATCGCACACCTTTATTTGTACCAAGGAAGGGTGGATATGTATGTACACAGTAGAGAGACAGCATGATTTACAACTCAGCATTGTGTGTCAGCAACAAATTAGTTCTGCAATCCTGTTCTTCCCACAGTAGTTCTGTACTTCAGCTGCTGTAGGTTACTACAGGGAAGGCTTAGGGGCACAGTGATAAAAAGCATGATGTGCTTTTCTTATTTTGTGTTTACTTTATGTGAATAGTTTTTCAAGTTTCTCAGTGACAGTTTTCATATTCAATATGTAAACTGTTGTTTAGAGCACAGCGGGGTTGCCAGGTTTCCACAAGAAAACCCTCCCTATCGCTACTCAAAACTAGGCCAATGGCGTTTCAAGGGGGTCTCCAGTTGAAAATCGCATTCTGGGGGGTAAAATACGCGTTATTTTGGCGGGGTTCCCCTGCTAAAATTCGCATTCCAGGGAATAAATATCATGTCGCTTCAACCCGCGGACTTTAAAAACAACCCGCGGCAAAAGTGTTAAAGTAGCCCAATTCCGCGGGAAAACTGCGGACTTGGCAACACTGCGGACTTTCCAGTTGTTTGTCAGGAACTACTTCTTGTCATCAACAGATTTAAATATTTATAGTTTTAAATAATAAAAAAGAGGGGATAAAAATAAAGAAATGAAATTTGAGTGTCTCGAATTTTATTTCTCACACGCGCCTCTTGGTGGAAGACAACTTTATGGTCTCATAAGAACCTGAGACAAAAAAAAAATAATCAGAATTTAAATAATACTGTCAATGTCAATTTATTATTATTATTATTATTTTTCAGGGTAGGCGTTATTTTATTCTTATTTATAAATATGAATAAAAAATATTAAACATTTAATTTATAGACTAATTAAAAGCAATTTTTTCACCACTTTATTTGAACTATCAGCAAAAAGTGTTAATTTTATGGCAAAATATTGAGGCTAATATCTGTTGAACTTTGTGGGCCTTTAGATGTTTATCAGTACCTGTTTATCCTCTATGAATGTAAAACCGTAAGCAGACTTCATGCATATTGTAAGTGACGTGAGTCACTCATTGCTTGTTCTTGGTACAGTGTGTTGTGATCCTTCACATCAAGGAGTTCTTCATTTCAGTAAAATGATGAACGTCTTTCAGGTTAAGATGCTCATAGATAAGTATTGCAGCATCATTCTGGTAGTTCTGGTAGGTAGAGAATCACCAGATACTTGACTGCATATCAGTCTGTCTAATTCACATTCAAAACAACATTTTTAGGCTTCAGATGGTTGAGCCGTACCAGAGAGTAAAAGGAATTCTAAAGTCGAATGTAATATCAACACAGCCATCAATATTTGCTGAAGTAGGATCTTATGCAAGAATAGGATTAAAAATGGTTTGTCTGTGAGAAAGTTTTCACAAAATGTACCTGGATCAAGAAAAGCTTGCTCTTGTCTGCCATCGACGGGCCTCTAAAGTAGCTGTAGATCTCAGCCAGTTTCACAGCACCTCCGTCAGCGCCAAACACAACACCCTCCTCACCGTGACTGGATATGACTCCCACAAAACAGTCTTTGACCGTCTTCTTGCTCTCTGAGGATGAAGGGCATAGAATTTGTTAAAGTTAGTGTAATGTGTAATTAAATATAATGGACAAATTCTGCTTGTGTCTAATAAGCTGTCATTGTTTGAGGCCACAATCTGTTTCATTCATATTGTGTATCGTGTTCAGATTTGAGTCTGCGTGACTTTGTAATCAACTAGTAGTTTTATTGCTCATATGATTTACTCATTCATTTCTGATGATAGCAACATCCTCAAAAACCAACACAAATCTTCATTTCTTTGCATATTAAAATCAAGTTGTTGAGTCACTTATTGCTTGTTAGCATCGACGTCTGTTGTTCTTGGTACAGTGTGTCCTGATCCTTCACATCATTTCAGTAAATGATGCACGTCTTTCAGGTTAAGATGCTCATAGATAAGTATTGCAGCATCATTCTGGTAGTTCTGGTAGGTAGAGAATTACCAGATACTTAACTGCATATCAGTCCGTCTAATTCACATACCAGACATTCATTTAATAAGCACATAATAGTCATCACTCTATACACAGTAAAATTAAACCTGGCGTTAATGTTTGTGACCAACTTGGCCTTGTGGAAATCCCTGCATCTCTGGATTGGCTGTCAACTCACATCATATGAGCACTTGCAAAGTACAGAGCGTGTAATAAACACTCACACCTTGACTACAGTAAATATACCTAGGGCAAGGTATGAATATGATGTAACCTGAGACACAGAAACCTGTGCATAACTTTAGTTTTCGAATCCAACCAGGATCAGGTTTATGATTACACAAGTATTTCCCTGAAATGGCATTTCATTAATTTGCTGTTGCAAAAGAGTTCATACAGATTGATTCTGAATTTAGTAAGACATTGAGCTTCAAGAATCGTCCAATTTTGGTTTTATTTAAATGTCACATATAATACAGATAAACACTTTACACTTAAATAAGAACTTTCAAGATTTATATATAATTTTTTATATTTTATTTTTTTTCAGTACTCTTTTAAATGAAACAAAAAATGATGTTTTACTTTAGGAAAATGCATAAAATGAAGTAGTAGCAAACACATCACTATAAAACAAGTCACATCCTGCATGTTTCCCAACACCTCACTTCCTATTGCCCGTGCGCCCGTGATGCTATGTTATCTCATCAAATGAGATAACAATGATGAATCAGTTTCTCCACATATTCTTCCAGTCAGTCTCTGTTCAGCTGATGGAGCTCTTCCGTGATCTTTTGGGTTCATCGTTAAGCTGCGTGGCTGCAAAGGTCAAGCTCAAATCTTCTTCTGCTGCCATCTTCCTGAACGGGAAAACCTCTCTGGTAAAGCGGGTCACAAAGGACGGCATCTGTTACCCAGTGCCCAACATTTTCCCCTCTCGATTTAAAATTGTAGGCCACCTGGAAGTTTATTCGAGTCAGGAGTCTTGTGATCTCCAGATCTGGACCTCCTTCTTCTTCTAGCAAATTACAAAAGGTTTGAATCAACTCCGAGCCTGCAGGATTCCTGAATGCACCGTAACCTATAAAAGAAATGAACGTGAGTGAAGAACTGAAGAGTTCGTGATCTTAGTGCAAACAATGTGATGGAGTTAATAAATCACACCTGGAGATGTGGCGTACATGACTGCTGTGTCAATAGGGATGGAAAACAGCTCAGACACTCCGTCCTCTTCCTCTGAGAATGAAGAGTCGGCCTCCACACCTTCATCCAACCCATGCCCTCGACAAGCCTGAAGAGCAGAAAGATATGATAATCATAAACATTCAGTTACTAGCTTTAAGAAAAATATACAGGTAAAATTATGAAATAATATCAACTCAGATAAACATTTAACATCCATGCATGGACTTATTTGATGAGTAGTCATGCAATAAACAGAGGAAAACCCCAAAAATTCAAAAGTTCAAATTCAAAACAACATTTTTAGGCTTCAGATGGCTGATCCGTACCAGAGAGTAAAAGGAATTCTAAAGTCGAATGTAATATCAACACAGCCATCAATATTTGCTGAAGTAGGATCTTATGCAAGAATAGGAGTAAAAATGGTTTGTCTGTGAGAAAGTTTTCACAAAATGTACCTGGATCAAAAAAAGCTTGCTCTTGTCTGCCATCGACGGGCCTCTAAAGTAGCTGTAGATCTCAGCCAGTTTCACAGCACCTCCGTCAGCGCCAAACACAACACCCTCCTCACCGTGACTGGATATGACTCCCACAAAACAGTCTTTGACCGTCTTCTTGCTCTCTGAGGATGGAGGGCAAAGAATTCTTTAAAGTTAATGATGCGTAAATAAATATAATCCACAATTTCTGCTTGTGTCTAATAAGCTGTCATTGTTTGATGGCCACAATCTGTTTCATTCATATTGCGTATCGTGTTCAGATTTGAGTCTGCGGTGACTTTGTAATCAACTAGTAGTTTTATTGCTCATATGATTCACTCTTCATTTCTGATGATAGCAACATCCTCAAAAACCAACACAAATCTTCATTTCGTTTTGCATATTAAAATCAAGTTGTTTTTCATCAAGTTAAAAGAGTTTGTGCCAGAGATGAATTATGTTTAATCTGTGCTTGCTGATAAAATGAGGACAGTGTTATTAACAAGCATGGGACTTTGGCACCAATAAATAACCTTATGTAACATGTTTTTTAAGAAACTCAAGAGAGTGAGAAAGAAAAAAAAAAAGCATTGCAGATGTGTGAAACATGAATTCTGCTTGGAAATATATTTTTTTTAATTATTAGACTAAATATCTTACCTTCTTTAAATGCTTTATAGATTGCATCTGCTTCGATGTCAATTCTGATTTCCACAGAGAAGCCAAGCTTGCTGAGGGTTTTGTGAAGTCTTTGAGTGTCTCTCTTCGCACCTTTCCTGTTGTCCAGATCTACACCTGGATAGACAGTCCTCCACAGACACTATCAACGCCCTGTTCTTCATTCCCTTGTTTGCTGTCAAAGGAAATTTACAAGACATCATCTTTACTTCTCTTCTGTCAAACACTGAGGTGTGATGCAGTCACAAACTGTGTGAGAATAAGGAGAGCCTACTTATGAGTCTGACTGATCGTCTGTCTGTCTTGCCCTATATGGAGTTTTCCTCCCAGCTTCTTCTGTGTCATCAGTCTGACTACGCAACTCTGGCAATTCCTTGACAAATCAGAAGCTTCAACTTTAGCTTATAAAAAGGCAATTTACTACATTTGTAGGTTGTATTTGTCTTCCGACTAACCTGCAATGGTTTGTCGGTAACTGAGAATGTAAGGAAAGTGCAAAGATCGCAACAAAAATAAAAAAAGGAAAATAGATTTTCTTTCAGTTAATAATATAATTCAAATGTATTTATTGGACATCCAGACATAAATTAAAATTGTTTATGATTACTGATTACATTCTAAAGATAATTCTCCTTATGTAGCTATATATAGTGAGAGAGAAAGAGAGGGAGATTATATATATATATAATATATATATATTTTGATATATATATATATATATATATATATATATATATATATATATATAATATATATATTGTATCAGATTTGCTGATCTCTGTTCAGTGTGCCACATAACCGAAGTTGAATATATTAGTTTTCTGCTTGCTTTGCCGTTTAAGAGAAATCACAAAAGCTTATAGGGTTGAGATCGCACACCTTTATTTGTACCAAGGAAGGGTGGATATGTATGTACACACAGTAGAGAGACAGCATGATTTACAACTCAGCATTGTGTGTCAGCAACAAATTAGTTCTGCAATCCTGTTCTTCCCACAGTAGTTCTGTACTTCAGCTGCTGTAGGTTTACTACAGGGAAGGCTTAGGGGCACAGTGATAAAAAAAGCATGATGTGCTTTTCTTATTTTGTGTTTACTTTATGTGAATAGTTTTTCAAGTTTCTCAGTGACAGTTTTCATATTCAATATGTAAACTGTTGTTTAGAGCACAGCGGGGTTGCCAGGTTTCCACAAGAAAACCCTCCCTATCGCTACTCAAAACTAGGCCAATGGGCGTTTCAAGGGGTCTCCAGTTGAAAATCGCATTCTGGGGGGTAAAATACGCGTTATTTTGGCGGGGTTCCCCTGCTAAAATAAAAAAAAAAAAAAAACCTGCGGAAACAGTGTTAAAGTAGCCAATTTAAAAAACAACCCGCGGCAAAAGTGTTAAAGTAGCCCAATTCCGCGGGAAAACTGCGGACTTGGCAACACTGCGGACTTTCCAGTTGTTTGTCAGGAACTACTTCTTGTCATCAACAGATTTAAAATATTTATAGTTTTAAATAATAAATAAAAAGAGGGGATAAAAATAAAAACGAAATGAAATTTGAGTGTCTCGAATTTTATTTCTCACACGCGCCTCTTGGTGGAAGACAACTTTATGGTCTCATAAGAACCTGAGACAAAAAAAAAATAATCAGAATTTTAAATAATACTGTCAACTGTCAATTTATTATTATTATTATTATTTTTCAGGGTAGGCGTTATTTTATTCTTATTTATAAATATGAATAAAAAAATATTAAACCATTTAATTTATAGACTAATTAAAAGCAATTTTTTCACCACTTTATTTGAACTATCAGCAAAAAGTGTTAATTTTTATGGCAAAATATTGAGGCTAATATCTGTTGAACTTTGTGGGCCTTTAGATGTTTTTATCAGTACCTGTTTTATCCTCTATGAATGTAAAACCGTAAGCAGACTTCATGCATATTGAAAGTGACGTGAGTCACTCATTGCTTGTTCTTGGTACAGTGGTGATCTGATCCTTCACATCAAGGAGTTCTTCATTTCAGTAAAATGATGAACGGCTTTTCAGGTTAAGATGCTCATAGATAAGTATTGCAGCATCATTCTGGTAGTTCTGGTAGGTAGAGAATCACCAGATACTTGACTGCATATCAGTCTGTCTAATTCACATTCAAAACAACATTTTTAGGCTTCAGATGGTTGAGCCGTACCAGAGAGTAAAAGGAATTCTAAAGTCGAATGTAATATCAACACAGCCATCAATATTTGCTGAAGTAGGATCTTATGCAAGAATAGGATTAAAAATGGTTTGTCTGTGAGAAAGTTTTCACAAAATGTACCTGGATCAAGAAAAGCTTGCTCTTGTCTGCCATCGACGGGCCTCCTAAAGTAGCTGTAGATCTCAGCCAGTTTCACAGCACCTCCGTCAGCGCCAAACACAACACCCTCCTCACCGTGACTGGATATGACTCCCACAAAACAGTCTTTGACCGTCTTCTTGCTCTCTGAGAATGGAGGGCATAGAATTTGTTAAAGTTAGTGTAATGTGTAATTAAATATAATGGACAAATTCTGCTTGTGTCTAGTAAGCTGTCATTGTTTGAGGCCACAATCTGTTTTCATTTCATATTGTGTATCGTGTTCAGATTTGAGTCTGCGTGACTTTGTCATCAACTAGTAGTTTTATTGCTCATATGATTCACCTCATTCATTTCTGATGATAGCAACATCCTCAAAAACAACACAAATCTTCATTTCTTTGCATATTAAAATCAAGTTGTTGAGTCACTTATTGCTTGTTAGCATCGACGTCTGTTGTTCTTGGTACAGTGTGTCCTGATCCTTCACATCTTTTCAGTAAAATGATGCACGTCTTTCAGGTTAAGATGCTCATAGATAAGTATTGCAGCATCATTCTGGTAGTTCTGGTAGGTAGAGAATTACCAGATACTTAACTGCATATCAGTCCGTCTAATTCACATACCAGACATTCATTTAATAAGCACATAATAGTCATCACTCTATACACAGTAAAATTAAACCTGGCGTTAATGTTTGTGACCAACTTGGCCTTGTGGAAATCCTGCATCTCTGGATTGGCTGTCAACTCACATCATATGAGCACTTGCAAAAGTACAGAGCGTGTAATAAACACTCACACCTTGACTACAGTAAATATACCTAGGGCAAGGTATGAATATGATGTAACCTGAGACACAGAAACCTGTGCATAACTTTAGTTTCGAATCCAATCAGGATCAGGTTTATGATTACACAAGTATTTCCCTGAAATGGCATTTCATTAATTTGCTGTTGCAAAAGAGTTCATACAGATTGATTCTGAATTTAGTAAGACATTGAGCTTCAAGAATCGTCCAATTTTGGTTTTATTTAAATGTCACATATAATACAGATAAACACTTTACACTTAAATAAGAACTTTCAAGATTTATATATACATTTTTTTATATTTTTTTTTTTTCAGTACTCTTTTAAATGAAACAAAAAATGATTGTTTTACTTTAGGAAAATGCATAAAATGAAGTAGCAAACACATCACTATAAAACAAGTCACATCCTGCACGTTTCCCAACACCTCACTTCCTATTGCCCGTGCGCCCGTGATGCTATGTTATCTCATCAAATGAGATAACATGATGAATCAGTTTCTCCACATATTCTTCCAGTCAGTCTCTGTTCAGCTGATGGAGCTCTTCCGTGATCTTTTGGGTTCATCGATAAGCTGTGTTGCTGCAAAGGTCAAGCTCAAATCTTCTTCTGCTGCCATCTTCCTGAACGGGAAAACCTCTCTGGTAAAGCGGGTCACAAAGCACGGCATCTGTTTCTTGCCGCCCAACGTTTTCCCTCTCGATTTAAAATTGTAGGCCACCTGGAAGTTTATTCGAGTGAGGAGTCTTGTGATCTCCAGATCTGGACCTCCTTCTTCTTCTAGCAAATTACAAAAGGTTTGAATCAACTCCGAGCCCGCAGGATGCATGAATGCACCGTAACCTATAAAAGAAATGAACGTGAGTGAAGAACTGAAGAGTTCGTGATCTTAGTGCAAACAATGTGATGGAGTTAATAAATCACACCTGGAGATGTGGCGTACATGACTGCTGTGTCAATAGGGATGGAAAACAGCTCAGACACTCCGTCCTCTTCCTCTGAGAATGAAGAGTCGGCCTCCACACCTTCATCCAACCCATGCCCCTCGACAAGCCTGAAGAGCAGAAGCAGAAAGATATGATAATCATAAACATTCAGTTACTAGCTTTAAGAAAAATATACAGGTAAAAAATTATGAAAGAAAGAAAAAATGCTGTATAATTTGTATTTCACTCACATACCTATTTTATTAATATTAAAACAAAAAACATATTAAAACCCCAAAAATTCAAAGGACAAATTCAAAACAACATATATAACCCACAAATTACACCAGAGAGTACAAGGAATTCTAAAGTCGAATGTAATATCAACACAGCCATCGATATTTGCTGAAGTAGGATCTTATGCAAGAATAGGAGTAAAAAAGGTTTGTCTGTGAGAAAGTTTTCACAAAATGTACCTGGATCATGAAAAGCTTGCTCTTGTCTGCCATCGACGGGCCTCTAAAGTAGCTGTAGATATCAGCCAGTTTCACAGCACCTCCGTCAGCGCCAAACACAACACCCTCCTCACCGTGACTGGATATGACTCCCACAAAACAGTCTTTGACCGTCTTCTTGCTCTCTGAGGATGAAGGGCAGAGTTAGTGAGTATTCTGCTGCTACATTTCTGCTGTTACCCTAAAAATCTGCAGTCATAACTGTCATTATAATGTCAGGACTGATTCATAATGGCAAAATCTCTTCCGTGCAAACCCACTGACTCATGGAATCAAACTCATAAAATATAAAAACATAAAATATGACTCTCATCCATACAATATATTTTTCTTTCTATAAATAAAATAATCACCTAGACTTTACAACAACAATACTGGATTAAAAAGAGCTCATGTTAGAGATAAATTAGTTTGCTGATAATTTGTTAAACATGAACTTAAGTAATGTTTTTAGAGGAGCTCTTATTACATAACATGAACTATCACTGCAGATATGAAACAACACATTACATCATGACAGGCTCACATTACCTGCTTCATAGATCTCATCTGCTTCGATGTCCATTATGATTTTCACAGAGAAGCCGAGCTTGCTGAGGATTTCGTGAAGTCTTTGATTGTCTCTCTTCACGCCGTGTCTCTTGCTCAGATCTTCACCTGGATAGAAGTTCCCCACAGACACTATCAATGCCCTGTTCTTCACAGTCTTGTCAGCAGTGAAAGGAAAATTAAAAAAAGGCATGATCTTCTCTTCTGTCAAACTCTGAATTTCAGTGCAATCAAACCGTGTCAGAATAAGATGGATGAGTTCTCTTGGGAGTCCGTCAGCATATATACTCTAGTCCAGCCCTTATTTGCACAAAGTCATTTCCTCTTCATGGAGAATGCTGCTTCTAGGCAACACCTTTGTGTCATCGCCTCTGCAATGTTTCCCAACATAAAAGGGAAAATACCTTTCAGGTAGTTACTCTTCAGGCTGGTTAATAACTATTATTATTATTATTTTTGGAAATAAATCTCTGTTTATAGGCACACTGTAAAAAAAAGATTATTGAACTACTTTTTACAAGGAAATACATTTCAGTCTTTCTACTTAAAAATGTGATGTTTAATTCAATGTGCTTCATGCCTCTTTGTAATTATTTGTGAAAACGACTAGCAGTTTCTAAGTGAACATTGTTTCAAATCCTTTTTTTTTTCAGTGTAACGTCTTGTTAGCAAATAAGCTATTGAGTTCCTTTACCATGTTGTAACACTATGTGGTAAACTGTCATAATGGAAACTTGCATTAAATAGCCAATTATGTGATTTTTGACACACTTTTGCTTTTTGTTTTGGCCAACTTAGAGTGCATTTATAACATATAAAACATATGACAACTGAGCAAAATGTGATTGAAAAACTGTAACAAATGTAACTGTACAAAGATGCAATGTTAAAACTTTAGTTTGGTTTAAAGAATTAACAAAAAAAGTCTCATTTAAGGCAACCAGCATTACTGCTGGAGAATACAAGCACATTCTGACTTGAAAAACCCACTGTGTCTGACAACTTTTTTTTTATTAATTTATTCAGTATAAAACTGAAAGACATAATCTGGAGTTCACAGCTATAGACTAAACTGTACGCGTGGTTTGGTAGCATGCATAGCCTATCTTGAGAGGAACTTTTCCTTTGATAATTTCACACTGCTTTCCTCTTTTCTCAGACTTCCTCACTCGTTTATCAGTCTGTCTTCTTCCCTGGTAAAGAATCTAATTCCCATGGTCTGCGGGTTTCATTTAGTGTTAAAGCTGTTCTACATAATGTTCACCTATAATCTGAACTAAACAATTATCAAAATTTTACATACAAGAATAAGAACTGGCCAACAGATATTATAATAAACAAATGGGATTTGAAACCAACCAAAGTCAAAAAACTCAATTATTTATCTAGTCACAAGTGGTTCCAGAGAAACATTGCTTTCGATTTCGAACATTGCAGCTTTTCCTGCATGTGTGCCAGACTTCCCCAAGTGTTTCCTGGTGTGTGAGAGTTCAGTTCTTTGTTCTTCTGCCATGCATTCAAATAGCTCAAGTTTATTATGTTTACTTATGTTATCAAGTTACTCAAAATAATGTTCAGAGCCATATTCATGCTTGCGCTCTAAAAATGTGAAGTTATTATATTAATATATATTAATGATTAATTTATTTCTCAATTAAAAGTGTTGAAGGGATAAAGTGAGCAGTATGGAGCAACCCCAAACTGACTGGAATCTTATTTACACCCCTTTTTTTAATTGAGTGTTCATTTGAGTGGCACAAGACTTTTGTGACTTTTGTTCCATTTGAATTTGGAACAGAAGTACCATGCCCATTCAAACCCTTTATTATAAATTAACCATGGTTTTATTGTAGTAAAAGTGTACTAGGCCTAACCATGTTTTTTTTGGCATATTCAAAGCCAGCCTTGAATCACCATGCATGCAAGCGCTTCAGTCGTGTTCGGGTTGCAGGTTCACCTCCCGGCCTGAGCGCGGCAGCAGAGCGCGCGGTCCCCTGCAGATGAATTACGTCAGCTGGAGCTGGGCACGCTACTGTGTGTCGGGTCGGTAACGTGGAAGTGGGAGAATCTTACAGAGGTAACGTTAATGGTTTACTTTTCAGTAAAATACATTATTTTTTTTATTGTATTTAATTATAATATCTGTTGTGATGGAATACAGGGCGTGAACACGCCTAAAGAGACTGATTAAGCCAGAATCTGTTAAATGAAGTTTGTTTTGGTAATAGTTAGAAGTGAAACCAAACCAGTCACTGATACTTAACGTCATATGTAACCCTCATATCTGACACGTAATCAAACTAATTCACAAATAGTTCATGTTTTGGAGTTTGTACGAATTCTGCTCACGATTTGTATGTATTCAGACATAGCTGTGTTTTATGGGCCAAGCTGCTGTGAAGACATGCCTGCAAAAAAGAAAAATGGTGTTCCTGACAGGTTGGTTTTTATAATTTAACTTGCTTCATAAGGTTCATTAACTGAAGTTAAGCTTCAAGGATGGTTTGCTAAAGTTGTGTGTCTCCTTTAGATGGACAGACTATACATCAGTGGGTAAACGGATCCCTGGAACTCGCTTCATCGCCTTTAAAGTCCCCTTAAAACAGGTTTGAAGACATTGACAAATCCTCCACCTGTTTGAAATGTGCGTGAGAGCTTAGATTTAATTCCAGTGCTTTCTCTTGTAGTCTTTCAGATATCATTTGACGCAGTCAGAAGCCTTTGGACCGTTTGATCTTGTGCGTATGTTGGAGAAGGAAGGACAAGAACTGGGTCTCATCGTTGATCTGACCTTCACAACCCGCTATTACAAAGCAGAGGTAGGAACTGAAGACTAAATAATTATATTTTCTCATCATGAATGTGTAAACATCTCCTCCCTGCTGGAGAATCCAGCTTGACGAGATTGGAGTTGATGAGTTTTTGTCAGGGTGGAGGGACGTGGTTGTACTGATTGTCTCTAAATGTGTGATCGTGTTTGTTTCAGGATTTGCCAAACACACTGTACCATCTGAAGATCTTCACAGCAGGGCATGAAGTGCCAAACGATGCCACGATTCTCAGCTTCAAGAAGGCCATCAGGCATTTTCTGCGTGATAATGAAAACAACGGTAAGTTATAGTTAAATAAATTAAGGGGAAATCAGAAATTACTTCAATTCAGACTCAGACTTTCAATTTCAAAGGTTTTGGGCTGGTAAGATTTTTTAAAATGTTATTGAAAAAAGACTATTATGCTCACCAGGACTGCGTTTATTTAATCAAAAATACATAAAAAATTGTGAAATATTATTACAATTTAAAATAACTATTTTCCATTTGAATGTATTTTAAAATATAATTTATTCCTGTATTGGTAAATGGCTGAATATTTTCAGCAGCCATTACTCTGGTCTTCATTATCACATGATCCTTCAGAAATCGTTCTTCTTACATGCTGATTTGATGCTCAAAAAATGTATTATTATTATTATTATTATTAATGTTGAAAACAGTTGTGCTGCTTAATATTTTTATGGATTTCGGGATTCCTTGATGAATAGAAAGTTCAAAATAACAGCATTTATTAGAAATTGATATCTTTTGTAACATGCTAAATATAACTTTTGATTAATTCAATGCAGCCTTGGTGAATAAAAATATTAATTTCTTTTTTTTTTTTATTATTTTTAAACCGCAGTGCATGTTCCTGGTTGTATAGTGAACAATTCATCAATGCATGTTATTCAAAAGACAAATAATGCTCATCAAATTGCAAAGATTTTGAATGCTGTCCTTTTTTTTTTTTAATGACCCATCCTAATGTTTAATATCTAATTTCACTGAGAAACATGTCATATTACAGAAGTAAATTAGGTTGCAACATTTACATGTTTATTTAACTTTTTTTTTATAACAGATAAGCTGATTGGTGTTCATTGTACGCATGGTTTGAATCGCACCGGCTATTTAATATGTCGGTGAGTAAAATTACTTTCTTTTTGCTCATTTTTCATATTGAGCTAGTGCATCCAGCAGTTGTCACTATTAAATATTGTGTCATAGATACCTTATCGATGTTGATGGGATGAACCCCCAAAAAGCGATTGATTGTAAGTATGCTCACTTAAACTTACTGCATGTATTTGCATGCTTTTAGGTATTTTTATTTGAATGCTCTGATTTCTTCCAAGTATTCAATGAATCAAGGGGACACTCAATTGAAAGGCAGAATTATCTTGAAGACCTGAGGACAGGGCCCAAGAGAAGGTGAGCTCTTCTACATGCCATTAGAGCCATGTAAAGCACACTGTATTGTATTTAATACATGAATTTCTAAGGCCTCTAAATTATCAGCATGATTAAAACTAGTCTACTACATGCCTTCTGCCGCCTGATGCATAGTTTAGAACTTTTTAGCAAGTAAAAGGCCTTTTAGTAACATTATAGAAATGTTCAGGTCATGGTACACTTCTTTTTTTTCTTTGAAATCTTTACTGATTTTTAAAAAGTAAACAAAAGAACTTTTATATTGTTTGTAATATCCAAGATATGGTTAAGATATGATATGATACAACTTATGGTTACTTGATTATTCATACACCATTTTTTTTTTTATAGAAAAATCACGTGACTATCAATTATGATCATCAGTCTTTTAAGAAATGTTTGTTTGTTCATTTACATTTACATTTAATCATTTAGCAGACGCTTTTATCCAAAGCGACTTACAAATGAGAACAATAGAAGCAATCAGATCAACAAGAGAACAACAACAGTATACAAGTGCCATGACAAGTCTCAGTTAGTCTAGTACAGAACACATAGCCAGGTTTTTTTTTTTTTTTTTTTTTTTTTTTTTTTTTTAAGAATATGATAGACAAGAAAAGAGAAGGGTAAGTACAAGTATTAGTTGTTTAAGTGCTGGCGAAAAATTGAGATCGGGAGTTCATTCCACCAGCTGGGCACAGTCCAGGACAAGGTCCGTGAGAGTGATTTTGAACCTCTTTGGGATGGCACCACAAGGCGTCGTTCACTTGCAGAGCGCAAATTTCTGGAGTGCGCATAAGGTTGAACTAGTGAGCTTAGGTATGTTGGTGCCATGCCAATGGTCGTTTTGTAGGCAAGCATCAGTACCTTGAATTTGATGCGAGCGGCTACTGGTAACCAGTGTACCTTAATGAGGAGAGGAGTAACATGAGCTGTTTTTGGCTCATTGAAGACAACCCTCGCTGCTGCATTCTGGATCAGTTGTAGAGGCTTGATAGTACATGCAGGAAGGCCCGCCAGGAGAGCATTACAATAGTCCAGTCTGGAGAGAACAGGAGATTGGACAAGAAGTTGGGTGGCTTGCTCTGACAGAAAGGGTCTAATCTTCCTAATGTTGTATAAGGCAAATCTGCAGGACCGGGTCATTGTAGCAATGTTGTCTGTGAAGCTTAACTGATGATCCATCACAACTCCTAAGTTTCTGGCTGTCCTGGAAGGAGTTATGGTTGACGAACCCAGCTGTATAGAGAAGCTGTGATGAAACGATGGGTTAGCTGGAACCACCAGCAGTTCTGTCTTAGTAAGGTTGAGCTGAAGGTGATGGTCATTCATCCAGCTAGAAATGTCACTCAGACAGACTGCAATGCGAGCAACTACCGTCGGGTCATCTGGTTGGAATGAGAAGTAGAGTTGAGTGTCATCTGTCATTGAAGCCAGATTGGTTGCTGTCCAGGAGGTTGTTCTGTACAAGAAACACAGAGCTGGTTGAACACAGCTCGCTCAAGTGTCTTTGCAATGAATGGAACAAGGGATACCGGTCTGTAGTTTTCTAGAAGTGCTGGATTTAGAGATGGTTTCTTCAGCAGTGGGCTTACCCGAGCCTGCTTAAATGCTGAGGGAAATGTTCCAGAGTGAAGAGAGGAGTTGATAATGCTAGTAAGTGAAGGTATGACTGAAGAAGAAATCGCTTGAAGGAGGTGAGTGGGGATCGGAACAAGTGGACAAGTAGTAGGATGACTGGACAGGACAAGTTTGGAAACGTCCGTCTCTGAGAGTGGAGAGAAGGAGGAGAGAGTGGCAGTGTCTTTAGGTTTGATCCAAGTCTCAGTCAGTGCCATGAGGTTGAGACCGGAATGAGTAGCAATAGAAGAAATGAAGTCTGCTTTGTTAACCGCAGACTGGCAGTTCCAGAGACCAACTGGAATAGAGAGCGTAGTAGTAGAGGTCAGAGGGACAGGCCGATTTGAATCGTCATCTCTTAATTGTCATTGTATTGGATTGCATTAAATCTTTTGCCTCCCACAATAAAAACTAAGCATTTCATATCATCTTACTAAGACAACAAGTGATATTTATATGCATTTTATGTAAGTAGTCAGTTATGCAGTTACATAGAACTCTGTTTTTGACCATATAAATATCAGTAACTTCACCAAATTGTATATATTTGCTCAGTTTGGGCTCATTTTTTTTCCTCCTTGATTATAAGTTTCATATTTTCACTATGTCCTACTATATGAGCCATAAAAACCCCTAATGTGTCGAATATGATACAAAACATAAAACACATATGCAAACTTTTTTAGATTTTATTTTATAATTTGTCTTAATGTTCAATCAACTGTTCCATTTCAAAAAAAAAAAAAAGATAACTAATTGCAATTAACTTTGCAATATTTTGTGTAGTAATGAGGGAATGGAGGAACCAGACCAAGAACCCGCCCAGGGACTTGCAAACGAGCCACAAGATGATGATGTTCCTCCTCGTCATCACCATCATCATCATCATCACCGAAGGGAACAGCATAACCACGATCCTTCTTTTATTGGACAAGGGCATCACCAATGGCACGGGGAACCCCAGAATCAATTTTCGTAAGCTCAAATCATCAAATCTTTAGACAACATGATATCAAAATAGTTTTCTTCCTGTATGACAGCTGTTTCTTTACTCAATCTCACATTTTCTCCTCAGACCGTTTCACCAGAAGAACAACATGACTTGGTTCGGGCCACCTGAGCACCAGTTCTTCCGTCCGCCCTTGATTCCTCATCCACCGCAGGGCGTGAGACCCTGTTTTCCCAACCAGAGCGTCAGAGGATTGCACTTCGGACATTATCCACCTCCGCTTCCCTCCGAAAGGTTTTTCCAACCATACCACAATCCAGGCGCGCCTCCAGGGGGATCCACGAGACCTCCAGGGCATCACCGTAAACCTCGATATAGACACCGGAAAGGTCCGAAAGATAGGACCCCTCGCTGAAACAAAGAGACTTCACATTTTCAACCTAAACCGCTGGAGTGTGCTTTTTCTGAACACAAACTGCCAGTGCAGTGGTTGTGGAGGAACCGTGCTTTTTACTTTTTCTTCGATGAGTTTGGTCTCCTGAAGAGGTTGACTGTTTTATTAGACTCTACTAGCTAATAATAATATTACTACTAAGTTTTGTCATGGTCATCTGTTAGTAGGTCATTTTATCCAGCAAATATAATTCACACACATAATCTATAACTGCAGCTGATCTAGCTTTCCTTTCGTTTTAAATGAAGTGAAATATTAAACACCATTGCAAGTGCAATTACAGTTGTTTTATTATTATATTTTACACATTTTGTATTTTTTTATTTTTTTTTTATCAGTTAACATATTATGGGTGGTGTGTGATCTATTATTTAGGTCTGCTTATCAGATGTTCTCAGTGATCCGAGAGAACCCAGGTTGAGATCAACCTAATAAAAGGTTTATCTGCACAATCGCTTGTAATTATGCAAACCTTTTCTTGGTGTTTTAGATAACTTGATAATAATAAGTAGCAGATATCTGGTCATCACAACTGTGATGAGGGCAAAATTTAAATATACAAAACAATAATTGCTGTGTTTTTATGGGATATTACAAAAAGTTATTTTTATTTTAATAATTATTTGACATTATAAATAAGTACAAAGATATATAGATAGAGAGAGAGAATAAAACTAACCTTGCATTTCTAACATTGGTGTAATTTGAATGTTCCATTTTTATCATTATTTAAAAATCTAAAGATTTTTTTTTGTTTTTAAATACAATTTTACCTCGAAATAGAAGTTAGCAACAAATTTCAGGCAGTATTTTGTTAAAAATATATATAAAACAGAAAAATAGAATTAAAAGCAACAGCATTAATGTCATTTAATTCGAGTTCCATCATCCTGAAGGAACATACAAGCATCAAGTGATAGAAACACGTAGCTCTAAAAAAAAATGCTTAGAAGTGCTTCGTGATTGGTCAACGTGAGGCATGACCTCACCGTCAGCTGACTGCAGTGGGCGGGGTCTTTCCCTACGATCCAGGAAGTCTAGTGATATCACAGCTAATCTGAACACTACAAGCTTTGTTTTCACAATGTTTACTAAATATGACGAAAATATATGAGATAAAAACGTCAAAGCATCTTTGAAAGCGCAAAGAAGTGCGGTGAAATCAGGTAGGAAAGTTATTTTACCCTCCTGCGAGACTTGTCTTGCTGTCATTGTTTGTTGCTGGTGGTTGGCCTGTCAATAACGGGTGCCACCAGACTCCTTTAAAGTTAAAGTCGAGTATCATCAGCTTATTAAAAAGAGTGCATATTATTGTACATATTTAAATTACATAAAGGCGCCGAAAAGTATTTTATACATATTAGCAGTGTGTAAAAGTAAATGAATTAGAAAACAAAATATCAAACCAAGTGACATTTATTTTGTTATAAAACAACACCTGTTCCAGTTCTGAGTAAAGACCATGTATTAGCATGTTACAGTAACACTTGATATCATATTTTGATGTCTAATGCAATGACTTTCAGACATTTTAAAGTGCCCAAATGCTTCTTGAAACCCCTTTTTAGAGTATCAACTTCATTGCCTTACATAGAAAGTCATTACCTTTGGGGAAGTCGTGGCCTAGTGGTTAGAGAGTTTAACTCCTAACCCTAAAAGTTGTGGGTTCGAGTCTCGGGCTGGCAATACCATGACTGAGGTGCCCTTGAGCAAGGCACCGAACCTCCAACCCGCGGCATAAATGGCTGCCCACTGCTCCGGGTGTGTGTTCACAGTGTGTGTGTGTGTTCACTGCTGTGTGTGTGCACTTTGGATGGGTTAAAAAAGCAGAGCACGAATTCTGAGTATGGGTCACCATACGTGGCTGTATGTCACATCACTCACTTTTTAAAGAAGTAACTCCACCCCAGCAGTGTAAACTGTGTGTTATTGATCTGCAGGCAGGAGCCATCATGTCTGAGCACAGTGACTCCGGTCTGCCGTCTGAGGAGAGGCTCCGCGCTCTCATCAAGCTGGGCAGCTCTGTGGACGTCAGCGAGGATGTGCCGCCTCGCCGGTACTTCCGCTCCGGGATGGAAATCATCAGAATGGCCAACATCTATGCAGAGGAGGGGAATGTAGAGCATGCATTCATTCTTTACAATAAGTACATCACGTAAGTACAACAAGAGCGCCCTGGAAGTGCCAAATGCCTGGCACCTTGGTTATGGATTGCACATATCAGATTCATTAAACTGTTCACTCTCCCTTTTTTGGCTACTGATAAGTGAAAAGAGGTGCTTAACCGTCATAAAATATTGATCGCCATTGTTAGGAGGTCAAACTAAACATTATATAAGCTGATCTGTTTTATGTTCTATTTATTTTAAGATTTGCCATTTTTGCAATCCTATTTCAAAAAACAAAATTTAGGATGTACAGATAGTTTAAAACTCTGATTTGAGTGATTTTGCTGTTTATTATAAATAATTAGAAATAAAAGCAGTCATAAGTAGCACGGGTGTATTTGTAGAAATAGCCAACAATACACAGTATGGGTCAAAATTATAATTTTTTTTATTTATGGCAAAAAATCACGAGGATATTAAGTAAAGATCATGTTCCATGAAGATATTTGGTAAATTTCCTACCGTAAATATATCAAAACTTAATTTTTGATTAGTAATTTGCATTGCTAAGAACTTCATTTGGACAACTTTAAAGGTGATTTTCTCAATATTAAATTTTTTTTGCACCCTCAAATTTCCATTTATTAAAAAAATTCCATTACATTTCATAAAATCATAAAACATAAAAAGTCATAAAACCATTTGCGTGATCTTGTTATTTACTAGAAATACATTTCTTAATATACTAGGAAATAAACATTTATTAAACATCAAAACTAAATATATTAAAAATAAAATTTATAAAAATTAAAATAAGTTTATATAATAAAATTACATTTTAGAACATATTATATAAATAATAAATATGCATAAATATTATTATTGAATGATAATATTTTGAAAATAATCAATAATGTTCCTGCGTTTTTTTTTTCCTTTTAGGTTGTTTATTGAAAAACTTCCTAAACATCGTGAATATAAAACAGCCAACATTCCTGAGAAGAAAGAAACGATGAGGGTAAGAGTTTCCTCTTCCTCTGGAAAGTTAAACGTTTCATAAGCATGCCAAATGTGAGAGAATATCTCAAGCTAATGAATATCCCTTATTTTCCATCCTAGAAATTAAAGGAAGTTGCTTTTCCGAAAGCTGAGGAACTGAAAAAGCTGCTTCTCAAGCACTACGAAAAAGAACACGCCGAATATCTTGTCCGAAAGGTGGGCAGATTTTTCTTAAATGATGCCTGCAAACTAATTCAAGTAATAGTGCTTATTGACGAGTGTGTGACTCCTGGCAGCGAGCGGAGGATGAGGCCCATGCTCGAGAAGTGGCCAAACAGTGGGAGCAGGAGGCCGAGAAGCAGAGACAGGCCGAGCAGCAGCAGCGTGAGCGCGAGCAGGAGCAGTTCAGTGCCTTTGAGGAGATGATCCGCAAGCAGCAGCTGGAGAAGTCACGCCAGCGCATCGTGCAGGAGTTCAGCGTCCCGGTGTCACCCACCTCTCCCCGAGATCTCCTGGTGCCTGACATACAAGGGCCTCCACAGGCCTCGTTTTCACCGCCGACGAGCCCCGGAGGAACCCCGAACCATGTCTCTCAAACTTCATCCCTCCCAGCGTTTGACCGCTCACTGAAGCCTAGTGTTCCAGTCAGTGCAGGACACAGTGAGGCCTCTCAGTTCGCACTTCTTTATTCATTGCTGACCTACATGCATTACAATTGTTCAGTAATTAAGTTGAGATTATATGTGTTTTCTTAGGTGCACTGGTAAATGGCTTGCGGCAGCTCTTTGTGCCCACCGAGCTGTGCCAAAGGTTTTTAAAGCTAGCAGATGCCAACACAGCACGAACCGTGGAGACCTGTGGGATTCTCTGTGGCAAGCTGGTACATCCAAAACATGCTCAGACACAAACAGACAGACTGACAAAATAGTGTTTTTTTCATTGATGAATGGAAAGTTCAAAAGAAAAGCATTTATTTGAAATGAAATCTGTGTAACATTATAAAGGTCTTTACTGCAGTTTTTGGCTGAATTAATGCATTCCTGCTAAAAAAAAAAAAAAAAAGGATTAATGTCTTTCAAAAAACGAATGGAAAAAATAATACATTTTGAATGGAAGTGTATATAAATCTTACTATCTCTTGTATATAATTTGTGCAAACTGCAACCTTTAATAACACGTCTGAGGAAATTATGATGAGCAAATCACAAAACACTCTGATGTCTTCGTCCACAGATGAAGAACGCCTTCACAGTGACACACGTGATCGTGCCCAAACAGAGTGGAGGACCAGATTACTGTGACACAGAGAACGAGGAGGAACTTTTCCTAATCCAGGATCAGAATGATCTCATTACTCTGGGCTGGATTCATGTATGATGTTTTCTGTATAGTCCTTTTTTTTTTAACAGTATCACTGTGATTATGTGTCTTGAGAATAATCAATCTCTCTTTTTTTATGTATATATGACCCACCCGACCCAGACGGCCTTTTTATCCAGTGTGGACCTGCACACACATTGCTCTTATCAAATCATGCTTCCAGAGTCTATAGCCATTGTGTGCTCACCTAAATTTAATGAGTACGTTTTTTGGCTATACGCCACGTTAATTAGTTTGAGTGTTAGTTAGCATGTTTAATGGAAAAATAACAGTCTGATAACTTGTGTTCCAGGACTGGCTACTTTCGGCTGACAGACCACGGGATGGACGAGATCTGTTCCTGCAAACAAAGAGGATTCCACCCGCATCCAAGAGAGCCGCCCCTCTTCTCTGTGAGTGGTGCATGATTAGAGATCAGTGAATCCTCAAACAACTAAAAATAAAACCTAAAACAAAACATCAAAAAAAAAAATCAGAAATACATAACATTCTCACTAATTAATCCAACAGATTTAAAGAAATTTAGCATTACATCACTTGCTCACTAATGGATCTTCTGTAGTGAATGGGTGCCGTCAGGATGAGAGTTCAAACAGCTGATAAAGACATCACAATAATCCACACCACTCCAGTCAATCAATTAACACACTGTGAAGCAAAAAGTTTCTTTGTAAACAAATCCATCAGTAGAGAGTTTTAACTTTAAAACCATCGTTTCTGACCAAAATAACCAGTTTATCATCCATAATAACACTTCCTCTAGTGAAAAAGTCCATCTCCTGTTGTTCTTTCACAACAAAATCCACCAACTTATTTGTTTAGAGCTATTATGGACTGATTTTTGATTGTAAACTGTGCTTGATCTGTGCGTATTTCTCTCCTGATTCAGATGAGATGACTTCACTGGAGAAAGCAATGTTATAGAGGACTCGTATTTTAGCCAGAAGCTAATGGTTTTAGTTAAAAGCTAAAAAGATTGTAATGATGGATTTGTTTCTTACAAAACATGCAGTTTTTCATGTCACAAGATGTTAATGATAGTCAGGAGTGGTGTGGATTATTGTGATGTTTTTATCAGCTGTTTGGACTCTCATTCTGACGGCACCCATTCACTGCAGAGGATCCATCGGTGAGCAAGTGATGTAAAGCTAAATTTCTCCAAATCTGTTTTGATGAACATACAAACTCACCTACATCTTGGATGGCCTGAGGGTGAGTACGTTTTCAGCTAATTTTCATTTTTGGGTGAACTGTTCCTTAAACTTCATTTTATTGATCTGCTTTGTGCTTTAACCTTATGTGCACTATAATGAATGTTCTGCATCTGTGTTTTGTGCTCAGGCTAGTCACCACGTCACCATCACAGACGGAAGTGTGACCGTGATGGATTTGCGGTGATTTCATCACTTCTGCTTCGAAATATGTGCCTTTGCTCTTGACCTCACAGCGACTTGCCAGGAAGCTCCCAAAGGGCAAAGAAGGTCCCGTGCTGAACTTTGCTACAAGACACTGGGCCTCTATTATCACATCTTAGCAGTCTGTATTTATTACTTTAATTCTGTTATATCCAAATGTGACTAATAGGAGCTTGAGGTGTGTAGTTTCTAGCACTAGCAGCATCAAACGGATTTGCAAAAATAAAGACAAGTTGTGACCTCAAGAATGCGTAACGGAAAAATAGAAATGCATGGCTTCAGTGAGCGTCCTTTTGTTTAAAACTAGTTCATTCTGTTCGATGTTGCAGAAATTACACACTTCACCTATAAACACCTGTACATATTTCAGTGTTCACTGCAACAAAAAAACAATACAAGTATCTAAACATTTTTTTGAGAAACAAAATAAACTAAGTCTCGTTTTCCGAATAAAAAGAACAAAATTAAGTGTTTATGCTTAAAACCTAAAAAGATATACGCAAATCAAAAGAAAAACAAGATTATTTTTCATACCCATTTGACATTTATTTCTTGCTTTAAGCATAAATTCACTTGATTGTGATACATTTTTCAGAAATACATTTTTCATCTTAAATAATTCTTAAGCAAATATATCTCGATTTAAAGGTGCTGTATGTAGGATTGACACCGAGTGGTTGAACTAGGTATTGCAGTCCAAATTCAAAATATTGGAGAGGGTTTTTTTCACCCGGCCCCTCCTCCTCAGACTTGATGCACAGGCATGTTGCCAGATTGACTTCACAAACAGGAACAAGCACACTTGACGATGAATGAAATGAAATGCGCTGTGTTTTCCGCCAACTGGCAACCCAGGGTGCTGAAATACAATTGGGTAACCTGGCAGTGGGCGGGTTTCACAAACCAAAACAACGACAGACATACCGGCTGGAACGCACATTTTCAAAGAAGAATAAATGACTGTAGCATTGTTTTTCAGATAAACAAGTATGTTAACTTAGCATGTTTCTTAAATATCTGCAAACATATATATGCTTTAGTAGAGTCAAAATCTTACATACAGCACCTTTAAGAACATTTAACGATGATGGGAAAACAAGTTAAAAATGCCAAGTAAGAAAATCATTTTTATGCAGTGTTGTCTTTGCCATTCCATATTTTGGCCTTTTTTTTAAAAAACTGAAGGCTTAATGATACGGTTCATGTGCAGGATCACATAAGCCATCCATTTAATAGCATACTGCTGTTACATTTTATTTAAATATTCAGTGGTTTTTAGCTATGCCTCTGGTCAGATGTTCAGGTCTTTATGTTGATTAAAAGATCCTTGTACGCCATTGCAACCAGTTTCAGACAGACTGGCTTCTGTATTTAGCGTAACACGTGACAGTGAAACAGCTGCTTCTTTACGTCTGACTATGATTTCGCTAATCTCTTATAAAACAGCTACTTTAATATGTATCAGACTGTGATCGTGAAGGCAGATGATTCTTGTTCTTTCAGCCAAACTATTCTGTAACATTTAAAATGTTGTTAGTCTTAATGCATATTTTGTATATAATTTTCTGTAGTCATGAGGTTCATTTTTGGGGACTCTGAAGCTTTGCATTTTTTATTAATACATAATTAAAAGCGAACATGTCTTCATATTATCTGCTAAGGCAAGACACTACAGGAAAAACCATTGTTGTGCTCAGTTTTGTGCTCCATAACATGTTTTCTTTCAGAGTAGTGCAAAGAAAATATCCAAAATACACATTTAAGTGTTTATTATTTTCTGTTATGTACATTTTAGATTGTTTGATTTGCATATTTAGACATGCCATTTCAGATATTGTCTTAAACTACTGTAATTAATCAACTAGGGAAGTATGTTGATATCTAAATGTGTACCTTACTCACCTGTGGTGTCTTGTCTAAGATATATTAAAGGCTTTGACACCTAGCATTCCTTTTATTGCACCTTATGGACTGAAATAATATGTTTATCGCTTACCATGTTCCCTGAGGTAATGTGCTATTTAAGTGTTTACGTGTACAAGAAATGTTAAGCTGCTTCAGTCATTAAAAAGTTCATGTACAGTACGAATAAGGGGCAAAAACAAACGCGGTCGCTATTCAATAGGTGGCGATGGAGAGTCGTTCTGTTTCAGTGTTCCGCGCAGGAAATGATGCGCAGTAGAAGACGCTTTTCCAGCGAGCGTTCGGCTGCTGTTATGGATTTTCGGTCTTTTTTTTTTTTTTTTTTTTTTAATCAAGTGGTGGTTAAAATTAACATTTATCGCGAGTTATCGTTCAAATGTGCAACAGATACATTTTAAACACATCTTAAATGCATTTTGTTAGAGAGAAAGAAAAAAAGAGTACTTAGCGTACAGGCAAACGTAAACAACGTCTCACGCAATTGGACTTTCAGTTACTGTAAAGAACAGTTTCTCCTGTTAAAATAGAAATATGACAGAGTCCAAAGATAAAGCTTTAACTGTGAAGTCTGATGTTACTACAGTCGCTGTCAGGAATGATGTTGTAGAGAATAAGAAGCCGAAAAGGAAGATTCTTGATGAAGATCAATATATAGAGGTAAGACAGGCTTATATACTGGGGATTTTCTGATATAATTCATTGTATTACACTTAATACATTCAACAATGTATTGTGTTATACCGTTTTAATGCCCATGTGTTCCTTGAATACACTTGGTTTGACTTTGGCTTTGTTTTTATTATTATTAAATAACGACGGTGACCTTCAACACCACAGTGTTTACACAAAACACCAAACCTTAGGCCGTTTATCAGCATACAGTGTGTTATACAGGAACAGCTGATTGAGTTTAATGTGTCACCTGTAAACAACATGCTTATATCTGCTTAAATTCTTCTCCCTTGATTTGCTACTAACACACATACCACAATTTCTCCCTAAAGTTTGGAGAAGATCATCCAGAGGGACTTTTTCCCAGATGTCTCCAAACTTCAAGGAGCGGAGGAGAACGGAGATCTGGAGCGAATGAGGGAAATCTCCATCAAATACAGGTCTGTGATGGCTAAATACACCCCACGAACCTATGTGCCCTGTGAGTGATGTTTCTTAACGGTTTGCAATTAACAAAGGAAGTAGCTCACTCAAAAATGAAAATTTACTAAAAATTTACAATGGCTCCTCTGGAGTGAATGGGTGCCGTCAGAATGAGAGTCCAAACAGCTGATAAAAACATCACAATAATCCACAACTGATTCACATGACTTCAGTCCATCAATTAACATCCTGTGAAGCAAAAAACGAAATGTTTGTAATAAAGCTTTAAAGTTAAACTGCCTTTATAATGGATTTCTTACAAACACACAGCTTTTCGCTTCTCAAGACACATTCGTTGATAGAATGGAGTTGTGTTAATTATTTTTGGATTGTTGTGATGTTTTTATTAGATGTTTGTATTCTGACGGCACCCATTCACTGCAGAGGATGCATCGGTGATGATGAAGCAGCAAACTCCTACATATCTTGAATGTTTTTTAAATAATTTTCTTCCTATTTAGACACGACTCCCTCAACATTTGAGACCCCAGATGGTCGAAGTGCATCTCCCTCATGTTCGCAGAGCAAACACCGAGCAGTGAAAGGGGATGGTAAGTGACTGCTGCTAAAACGAATACATATCATCTCTTACGCATTTGATTAAAGTACATTTTGAAAGCCGTTTTGTGTTATTGTATTTTTTACATTTAAATATGCAAACAAGGCTCTATCTAATTACATATGCACAAAATCTGCAGTTTTTACAGAGGGTGTTTTTTTGGAATTTTAAAGATATATGCTACATGTGTCCTGTGTTATGTTTCAGGAAAAGATGCTGAAAAAACAGAGGAAAAGGATCTTCCGTCTCTGGACCGTTTTCTTGCTAAAAACACGAGTGAAGACAACGCATCCTTCGAGCAGATAATGGAGCTCGCGGAGGACAAGGACAAGCTGAGGCATGCGTGGCTCTAGGAGGCAGAAAATTAATTCAAAGAGGTACAACACAACAAGCTACTACATATCACTGAGTTTTGTATTGGTGGGTCTTGTTTTGAGTTCTGACAATGTTTATTGTTCTATCTGTGTTTAAAGAGGCACGAGCAGAACATCGCTCTACCGTCCACAGAGAAACAGGCACTTGAGTGCACCAAGGCAGGAGTGGAAACATGGCAGTACAAGGCCAAAAATGCACTCATGTACTACCCTGAAGGTAAAGTTTCCCAATGAGGATCTGCATTAAATAGAAAATGAACAGCATGCAAGCAACATCATAAATATTGCAGTCATTTTGGTGTCATTTTTAATATGTATATGGCCAAGGAGCCATCCGGTAAATTGCATGTTTATTTTGTTCCCCAAGGTGAAAAAGATGACACACTGTTCAAGAAGCCACGGGAGGTCCTGTACAAGAACACTCGGTTTGATGTCGACCCCTTCTGTAAAGCCCTGAACAAATCGCAAATCCAGCAAGCTGCTGCGCTCAATGCTCTGGTAACACTGACCTCTGCAACTTATTGGGCAGCATCAGATCATAAACCACTTTCATGAAATATGACTAAACTCATTTCTCTGCTCTGCATTCGGTCTAGTTTAAACAAGGGAAGGTTGGTCCAGACGGTAAAGAGCTTATCCCCCAAAGTGAATGGTTACGGATTTGAAGGAGAAGCCTCCCCTGCTCCTGGTGAGTGCCACTAATTTTATCGATTCGTTTAAGTTTAATATAGAAATCCATGCCTACTACTATAGTTATTACACAATTTATATGCAAACCTAATTGTAAGTATTTATGCAAAGGCTTTAACATCAGAATGTTTTTTTTTTTAGAAACAGAAGAGCATAAAGTTTTTGAAAGCTTATGTAAGTACTCGTGTAATGGTTTGCTGAGTGGCTTGTTCGTTTTGAGGTGTTGCAGAGTCTCCTCTGATGACGTGGGGTGAGATTGAAAGCACTCCATTTCGCCTGGATGGCTCAGATACGCCACTTGTGGAGAGAAGTCACGGTTCATTGTTCAAGGTCCAGTTCATTTCTGATTAGAATGTCAGTGGTTTTATTCACTAAACAGAATATTTGAGTTTTATTGATACCCCATTTTATGTAATCAGAAAAAAAATCAATGTGTGTTAGATGGCAGTGTGCACTGTTACACTTATTGTTCAATATTTTAATAAAAATAATGAATGGATGTTTTTATGGATGTTTTCCAGATTCCAGAGCCTGGGAGAAGAGAGCGGTTGGGACTGAAAATGGCCAATGAGGCTGCAGCAAAAAACAGAGCTAAGAAACAAGAGGCGCTGCGCAAAGTCACTGAAAACCTCGCAAGGTAAAGAAAAGAAGTATGAAATTGTAAAGTATGTTTGTATTTCACACTCTTTTGTCTAGGTTGAAAATGTTTTTTTATTATTTGTAATTAAAAATGCTGATTAAATTAAAGAAAATGTAAAATGTGTGCATTTTAATTATATTATCAGGATAACAATTTAATTGAAAAGTTGAATTGTAAAATTAACAAGAAATTTCATATGTCTTTGTGTTTGGGTCATCCTCCATTTTGCTTTATTGACGATTAACCACAAAATATATTAATAACTCAATGTCTTGCATATTTTGTATCTTTTCAAACCTTAATTTTCTAGATTTTATTTTCAGAATTCCAAAACTTTATTTTTAGATTTAAATTAAATCCCAGATTTTCAGTGTGGTTTCAGACTAGTGGTTGGATATATTGGCAAGCCAAGTCTTTCATTTTCGGCATTGGCCATTACGTTTTTAACGGCTTCAGTAGTTACTTGCTTTTTCTTTTTTTATTTGTAAAAATATTAGTCAACCACTATTTCAGACTTTGGACACAGACACTGTATTTTTACCATAAATAAGTTTCCATATAAAGAGTTTCAGTGGGGGACAGAAAACACAGCCATACAAATCATATCTCTGTAACTTACAAAAGAGAATCTTTGGTTTACAAATGAAAATTAGGCCCTGTTTACATAAGTGCGTTTTCCTTTTAAAACTTTTGCTACGGTTACGCCTATTGTTTACACCACTCCAACTAACATGATCCCTAAAAAACACAGACCCCTTAAAAAGCTTCAAAAACGTTTCCAACTTTTAAAACTACAAGGTCGCATTTCAGTGTAAACAGACCAAAACTGAGACTTTTGAAAACGATGGCGTGGCTCCCCACATTTGCTCTGCGAATCCTTGACGACTGTGTAAACAATAACATCATGCGCAAAAATTGTTGTACCCATAGATTTATAGGTAGATTCCCAATTCGATCGCTCCAAGCACCTAGACGCGTCCACGATCTAAATAATAGGGAATCTACCTATTCATATCTATGGCTGTACCTGCATGAATGGTCACGTGACATGCGTTTTAGGTTATGTAGTGTAGACGGAGAACGTTTCTGAAACGCCAGTGTAGATGAGGATCGTTTTCATTCTAAAACGCCGTTTTAAAACGATTTATGTTGTGTACTTAATTATTTGTATGTATTGCAGCCTCACTCCAAAGGGACTGAGTCCCGCAGCGCTGTCTCCTGCCCTTCAGCGTCTAGTAAACAGATCATCCAGCAAATACACAGATAAAGCGCTGAGGGCGAGCTACACCCCGTCACCTGCGCACAGGAGCATGGGCTCTAATACTCCTCTCGGAGGCCCAGCCACTGCCTCCAGCACACCAACTCCCGGAAAAACCAGAACACCAGCCACACAGGACCCGGCCTCCATCACAGACAACCTCCTCCAGCTGCCCAAGAGGAGGAAAGCCGCGGATTACTTCTGAATCTAAAGACTGAACAAAAACTCTATCATGGGCAGGGTCAAATATTTATTGTTGTTTTTTATTTTTAAAACTGTGAAACTTAATGAATCATCTTTTTCTTGGACTTCATTCTATAAGGAAAAAAAAGTCTGCAACTTACACCTAGTTTGTACAAATTTTATTTAATTTTTTAGCTAGTATATATTCAGTTTTTCATCATCATTGACATCATCTGATTTAATCCGGTGAATCACTTGGTCCATTCACTTTTCTGACATGTTGAAGACATCTTTCAAGATCTCAGGGGCACAATAAAAGGTGTTCTACAGATTTGTGTGTATTATTTCAAACTCCATAATTTACATGATTCACTTGTTAAATCCATTTTCAGGTTGCATATGTGCAAACAGACTATTTCAGTGAACTTACACTAACACAATCTATGATTTGACAGAAGAAAGGAAATAATGTATTTTTTGTCATTAAGACTGGACTAACATTATATGATGCTGGGAAAGATTTTGAATTATTTTCTTGAAACCAAGTTTGAACATTATTTTTGTAATATGTTTTTCATCACGTTTTATATGATGCAATTGTATATAATCCATGATGGTTCAGAATTGTTTTACTGTTTAAATTTTCAGAAAAAAAAACAATTGACAATTTAATGCAGGTTTCCACTGACAATTTACCACATATAGTGTGACAACAAGCTTTGCTCAAATTGTGTTAAATTAATTGAATAGGGTTTTTTTGTTGTTGCAATGTTATACTGAAAAAAAATGGAGTAGGATTTACTTTGAAACAATTTTCACTTAGAAATTGCCAGTAATATTTACAAATAATTACAAAGAAAGTAAAGGAACAAACTGAATTAAACATGAAGTTTTGAAAAACTTGAGTCGTATTTTCTCGTAAAAATGCACTCCAGTAATCTGTGTTTTATTTACAACTATAACAAAAATCTAGTGGCTAAATTGTTCATTTTATTTGTATCTTTTTGCTCATTAAACATTTCTTGTTATAATCGATGTTCAAAACAGACAGCTGCATCCTTTTTTCTTTTCTTTTTTTTTTGATGCATAGAAAGTTTTAAAAAAAAAAAGCATATTTTTGAAGTAGAAAAGAAATGGATCATTATAAATGTCACTTTTCATCAATTTCATGTTGCATAAAAGTATTCATTATTTCTTTCTTTTTTTAAATTACTCAAAAGTCCCAAACTTTTGATCAGTAGCCTATATGAATGAATATACAGGGTTTTTAGGCCCTATAGTGCTAACTATATTTCTTATACTAGTCACTGGCTGCAATAAACTAATGCACTTAAAACGCTTTTGCTTGCCAGATGAAGCATCCTTGTGAACTGATGACATGAAGGAAATGTCACGCATGTATTATTATGAGGGGTTGATGAAGCGCCTCCTCCCGTCAGGGGGCTGGAGAACATGGTTGGGATTGTTTTGATGGGACTGTGGCGGAGCCATCTTGTTTTATATGCGTCCTAAGCTCGTTTACCGAGCCAGAGGAAACAGCCATGGAATATGACACTACATCCCGACCCTAGCCAACTGAACTCAACACATCCGAGCACCAAAGCTTATTTCTGATCGACGGAATATACACAGCACGCGGAATCGGCTGTTCGTTGTTGTTTATTTCTCCACATCGGCGGCTGCTGCTTTAACTGCATTTTCTCTCGCACATTTTCTCCGGTGTAAGATACCATGAATGGAGGATAAATGTTGCCGAAGGCTGACAGCGGTGGTTTTGTGCTTCTCCTCTTCATTCTGACAATAACAGATCCGTCACGGACAGGTAAAGGTGTTGCTTTAATCAATGCATTTGCTGCATTCTGGGCTGGTAAAGGCTTGCAGCTCTGCTTGTATTCGGTCATGAGGGCTGAGCTGCAGAGGCTCTTTCGC
This sequence comes from Cyprinus carpio, assembly GCF_018340385.1. Lineage (NCBI taxonomy): Eukaryota > Metazoa > Chordata > Actinopteri > Cypriniformes > Cyprinidae > Cyprinus > Cyprinus carpio. Next base: position 19,437,367 of record NC_056606.1, on the reverse strand, counting down.
AGGCCATCAGGGCCTTTAACTAACGTTACCGCTGTTATAAATGTATTATTGCCTTGTTATGTTTCTTAAGCTTTACGCTTTTATTTCATTCCATATGGCAAGCTGTTTTAATATTTAATCCTGAAAGCTACATAGTATTTATTTATGTTACTAGCTTTAAGCCTTTTATATTACATACCATGTGGCAAGCTGATTTAACATTTATTCCTTAAAATTACATGGTATACGTTTGTTATTCATTACTTATTTACATATTCCCTTACTTCTAATCACTGTACCAACTTTCTGTTCTGTTGTTACTTGTAACAAATTACAAATTTTGCCATCTCTTGTGAACCAATGTATTTAATTCCAACTAGTGCTCAATTTATTGCTGATAACTTTTTCAGTTTTACTAGTCCTAGGGCTGTGACGGTGGCAGATTTTTATTTGGTAACGGGACCAACTATTGCTGGTGACGCAGTGTTGAGATAAATATGTATATATAATAATTAATATTAAATTAAATATTAATTTAAATGTAAACTGAAAACATTAATCGCCTGCACAACTGCTGCTTCTGTCACTTTTTCTCTTGACAAGAAGTGCATTTATTCAGTTGCAGAATGACTGAGAATGGGAAAGGTTTCAGACGCACGCTCCTCTTCATTTCAGTGCTGTAGCCTGTATCCTTTCATATCAAAGCGCGAAATAAACTACATGCATGCAATGTTGTGGTCAGTTAAGTCATGAAGTCACCAAAAAGGCGATTAAGGCTGACTTAAAACATTTAATATATTTTATATGAGTCACATTTAAGATCATGTCTCTGAAATGGTTTTCAAAACTGTCCTGGAGCAGCCCAGCACTGTCTCACTCATCTAATACACCGATTCAACTCGTCAGCTCGTGTTTATTTTAGTGATGCTACAATGGATTCGGCAAGACACAACAGTAAACTGCCTCATCCTATTTATGAGGCACTGACACTGTGACACAGAGTTCAAATGTCCTGTGTAGACACTAGACAGACTCAACCTGTTACGACGTGGTGGTGTGACACTGTTCCGCCGCCAAGCAAGCGGCGTATTAATTCCTCGTCTGCCAGAGCTCTCTTTTGAAATAAGAATCGTTGCCACATTTCTTGTTAACATTTTTCATTTATAGCTGTCTCGTTTGTATTTGTCCAGTTTGGAGAAAGCCCCACCAAGCCTGACCAGCCAGGCATTTGCGATCATGGGATCTTGTAGAAACGCGGATGGGTGACATGAATGGAGATGGCTCCAAATCGGCGATTTGGTTTCCCAACAAGGTCCATCGCCCAAAACAAAATTAATTTGCTGAATGCATAAACTGTATTTTTCTGCGCCCAAACCTGCCAGTCTAAAGGAAACGCTGCGTATGGCATTTGAGGTCATTTGTGGATTACCATAGACATAGTCTAAATAAACCAATTTGCAACTATTACTGTTATCACTATTGTATACAAAACTTATTATTATGCTTGTTATAGAGTGTGTGACGTCACGTGCACTACTGACGGTGGCAGAAGACAACCGCGGTGGCTGTCACAGCCCTAACTAGCCCTAGTATTTTATGGATATCTATTCCAGTGGTGTGCAACTGAAGTAAAAATCCCAGTCATTTTCTCAATAGGGAAACTGATTTTTAGTGATTAATTTAAAAACCTTAGCAAACATACTGTGAGCTAAGAAGTTGTTTATTGATGGAATATGCTTTTGCTGAAGCCATCAGCCCAAACTATTTCAACTCGTTTTTAAAAGAATAAAGTTTAACAATGGAATTCCTTGTGGAAAACTACAAAAACTACATGATCCATGATTCTGCAAAGAAATCAGCACCAATCAGAGAAACAAATGGTGCTAAAAGAATCGCCCACTCCCATAAAGTACTGCTAATGATCAGTTTCCCTACTCTCTTTAACTACATATACTACATACTCTTTAACAAAAAATTTTTTTTTTAAATCCCTGTGGAAAAATAGTCAAAACATACAGATCCACAAAAACAAATAAAAATGCTGTATTATGCATGCCCGGGCACTAGCTGGTGATGTAAAGAAACACCTGCACGGATATGTAAACACGTAAAATGTATGTGCATGATATCACTTATCACAAATTTATATTTTTTGTAGCTTACATGGAGATGGTAACAATATCAGAAAGCTATAGGGTTGGAAATTGTTAGAAATTTTCCGGTTCCGCCTAACTGTTCCGGTTCCATTAAAATCATTAAACAACTATTAAAAAAAAATAGTGGTAAGGAAAAATGCACAATACTCAACTACTCAATGCTCAATACTGTTTATTACTTACTGTCAACTTAATTTAAAGGTTGGCAGTGTCAAAATTCAACATATATTACAGTATATGGATCTTCATAAGTAGGGTTGGGTATAGTTAGAAATTTTCCAGTTCCGATTCTGGTTCCATTTAAATGAACTATTATGTTTTTTTTACTATTTTACCTTCATTGAATGTAGTGTTGCTGGAAGGTAGTAAGTAATGTTGAGTAATGTTAATCCATTCATCAGCATATGGCTCCAAGTTGATGTTTTTTAACACTATCAATAACATTTTGCTTTTCAAGCAGGAATAAGCTGGTTGGCCAAATAGTCCCTTGAGGGCTAAGACACTTGTTAATTTCCCTAAATTAATTAAATATAAACTGTTATACTTATAACCATGTATACACACACTCCATAAAGCCCCTGTTTTACAAATAATAATGCAGTCAGAAGATGGTGTGATGCAATGAGTGGTTTCCACATTTTTCCACCTGTACACTAAATAATCTAACCCTCATACTTACATAACAATAGTAACCTATTTATTTAGTTTAGAGCTGAAACAACTAATCGATTTAATCGATTAAAATCGATTATTAAAATAGTTGTCAACTAATTTAGTAATCGATTCGTTGCTAAATAATTCTTATTTGCCGTAAGCGGCTCATTTCGTGCATATTTTAAATCTGCGGTGACCAAAGTGTGGCAGTAATGAGCCACCGGAGGTTTTACTCAGCCAGTACAGCAGGAGAAAGTAGCGAATAGCCAATAGCTGGCCTCGTTTTATGTCACGTGCTTCCCGCACAGCGTCTCTCTGTCTGCAGCATTCAGCGTGATGGGTGAGGCAGGCGGCAGTGAAGTAACCTCGAGTAAGAAAAAGAAAAAAAGCGGAAGATAAAACTAATCGGACGAAGTCATCCAAAGTGTGGGAGCCAAAAGAGAGCAAGCCTAACTGTTAAGCCCTGAACATTTGGACATGTTGACCTTTTTGCACTGCAATGCAAAGTTTTTCTCAAATAATGAGTGAATAGTGTTCTGCCTCATTTCCCACAGGTAGTCGAATTCCTGTCAGTTCAGGCATAAGCTGTTTTGTTAACATTTTATCGCTTTATTACATTTGTGAATTTTGCACTGTTATAAGGACCACTACATATTTAAATCCGATGAAAATCACAGTGTGCAAAGACTTTTATTTGTGCAGATTCTGCAGTACAATGTTGTTTGCAAATGTTTAGTCGTAAAAGCTGATAACATTGCTTTTTAACAATTAACATTTAAAGCTTTGTCGTTTACCAGTTCATAATTCAGTTATGCAGCCTAATTATGACTGACTAAGAGAGGTTAATGTTTAAATGTATTTGAAATGCACTTTTTTCTAAGCATTCACTGCTCTTTTTCACACAGCAGGTTTTTTGTGTGTCCAATTTTTTTTCTGGACAACCTTCTGATGGATTTTACTATTAAATTTTACTTTAAAATGTGAGTTCCATTCAGGTTTCATGCCATTGGCACTTTATTGGAAGGATTGTTTACAATTTCACAGCATAAGCTATAAAGCTGTTTCCCAGGTATAAGCTGTGTGTTTACAGGAAAAAAAATAATAAAATGCAATTTACTGCAATTTTAATTCTGTTTATTTCTTATTCTTCGTGATAATATGTTCTGAAAGATTCCTTAATAAGCTTTGTTCGGGATGTTAAACTACTTTAGGAGCCCTAAGGATTGCCATGGTGAAAACATTATTTGAAATCTCCTTGTGAAATTTGCTAGAGTATGTATGGGTCAGTGTTTTGATTGCAGAAGAGTTCGACAAAGGATAAATAACACATAATAAAACACACAACTCCAGGTATGTTTTTGATGAGGATATGACAATGCAAAATGGTTAAAATCTCTAAAAAAGTCTATGTTGAATGATAAAGACCCTTTGTTAATAATTTACTTGGGGAAAAAATGGGCAAAACTAAAATATAAGTACATAAACCGATTCATCGATTAATCGTAAAAATAATCGACCGATTAATCGATTATCAAAATAATCGTTAGTTGCAGCCCTAATTTAGTTGTCCAAGTTAAAGTCAGTATGTGTATTAATGACAATATGTGACAAATATAATGTAATTTATTAGCGGCAGGTGCTGTGCGCTGTCAGTACATGTACAGTCAGGCAAAAAGACGTGCAAAGGCGCGAGTGTGCATACAGTCGTGGAAAACGACATCATTGGAAACAATGTGCTCAGTTATTAAAGAGGCAGGGCGGCATTTCTATTATTTGGTTTGTGACATTCCTTACAAGAAACGCCGGCGCAAGGCTGCTCACAGCGCTTGGTCACGCGTTGCACCAGATACGTTTTTGGAACAGAAACTTTGAAATTCCTCACGGTTCCGGTTCTTTTCAAAAAACCGAACTGGTTCTGAATAAGAACAGGTTTTCGGTTCCCAACCCTAGAAACCTGTTTTCAAAAGTTTGCATTTTCAGGCCCACAAAATGCCATTGTCATGTAAATAAACATCCTAAACACATAAAAAACTTTTAGTTGAAAACGGTGTTGTGTAAACACCCCCCTAAATAAGCACTATGTTTAAACTGAAACAGGGCTCCAAACAAAAAAATCGACTAAGGAGCCATTGGCTCCTATAAGAAAAAAAACTTAGGAGCCAAATAATTTTTTTAGGTGCCATAGAATAAACGTGTTTTATTTATTTTACGATTATTATTATTTATTTATTTACATTTCAATCATACTGTCATGTGTTTATGTCTCATCTTTTCTTGACTTAATCAGGATTTGAATCCATTTTGTAGGAACTAAGGTTCACTTAAAGTGGGAACTAAATGTCTTTTCCGGCTTGAAATCTACAGTCACAAAGAATTGTTCATTACACAGAATCTGTACCAGTATCATGGAGCATAAGCATCACTTGGCCACTGAGTGTAGCTTGGGCTCCTCCTACATGAGACATTTCAGTAAGTTATACTGTAAGCTCTCTTATAAAATAGCCTACTTTTTGATGTTAATTCATGTTCACTATGTACTATATTAGTAAAGAGAAAGATTAAATGGGTTCACTTGCCCTTGAACTGAGGCGCTAAAGCGACCGCGCCTGCCGCATTAAGGAGCGCCAAAACTGTATTGTTTGAATTTCGTTATGAATTCTGAATAATTTTAAAGATGGTACTTTTTATTAAAAAGTTACAAAGCACAGAGTTTTTTGCGATTACTGGACGGCAATTGAGCTTCAAATGATGAAGTTCACGCATTAAAAGAACACAGACCAAGATCTTGTTTAGAAGAAGCCATATTAGTAATTATTATAAACGAGAATTGTTAACGATATTGCCAATATCCACACAGCTGACAGCTTTACCTGTTCTAGTTTGTTCAAGTTGTGCACGAAATAGACGCTGTATTTTCTGCACTTTCCCTTCTTCCGTCTCCGTCATTTCTCTCGCTGCACAGCGGAGCTGCGTTTATCAGACTGTGTGCTTCAGCACTGATGTGCGGCAGAGATGAGGACTGTCTGAAACTCTCTTTCCACTAAAACTTTAATGCGCATCGTCTCAGTTTAATACGTGAGCATAACAAAATATTTGATCGCAAAACAATTAAGAAAAAAGTTATAACATGTAAATATATACCCAGATAGCAATAACACTCGGGCTGATTCTGTCTGAAATGCGTCTCTGTCGGTTCAGTCTCGGCATCGGTGAGAAGATAAGGGACCAGAGCCGCACCGACTCTACAAAACACTTCTGGCTGACAGACGGCTTTTTCTCTATGGGCCGATCTCGGCTGAAAGCTGTTGAACACGCGGCAGGTCCACACTCGGTGTAGTTGTGTGTATTAACCTTCGGCCCGAGTTCGTTTTATCACAGACGGGGCGCTGCTAGAATGAAGCAAATCATCCGCCGGAGAAAAAACTTTTTTAGCGGTTAAATCCTGAGGAGCTTTCGGCGGGTAGTCGCCAGTGGCGACCTCAGCAAAAACGTCACTCGCAAATTAATATTTATGGTCGCAAATGCGACTGTTTTAGTCGCAGTTTGGAGCCCTGTGAAATAAGTATTAGTAACTATTAGAAGACAAGTTGGAAGTGAATAGTTGGTATGCTCACAGATTCCCATACAATATATGAGAAAATTTGCAACCCCTTGCTAGTAGCATTGTAAATGTTACTTGTCACTGTAGGGATAGTGACTAGTAGCTATGAAACAAATACTAGTATGTAATGAATGGTTGCTAGTGGAACTGATAAAAATCTAAAGTTAGTCACCACTGGATTTCTAGTAATGAAAAATACAACTACATTAAAATAGATGCTTGTAGGAATAAATGTTTAAACAACTTGCCATATATGCCAACCATTTGCAGTCAATCTAATGTTTCTGGTAGGCCACAGTTCAATACAGGAGCAGACAGATCAAGCAGAACGCTCTGGACAGGGAAACATTAGAGCAGCGGCGTTCTGTTGGTGTCTGTTCTGATATTCCCCTGTTAGACGGGAGGTTTATTAATCCTGTTGATATAAGGTGATGCATGGAAACCAAGTGGATCAAATAAATAGGGCAGTATTTAGGTTAATGGCCTGTTATGTGCTTTTCTGTGTTTAATTTCATGGGGAAGCGAAGCCCAGGTTATGTGCACTTGTTTTGAGGGCAGGATGGGTTGGTCTGTCTCCATGTTGAATCTCATCAAATAAACCCACAGCTGGTGTTTAATCTCAGTGTGTGCTCTTGTTAAAAGTGCATAATATTACACATGATCACTGTGATGTTAACATTAAAGGAGACTCTTGCATGTCTTTACTACTGACCCATAAGACTTTTAAATGCATAACAAACTTGAAGTGGTGCATGTGCCAAACACGTTCAAACTACTCAAAGTAGGAGAGTCAACGATTATTTTCCTTTATACATACATTTTAACATAAAATCTTAGTTTTTATCTATTTTAACTACCCAAATGGGTTATTGGTACTATTTTGGTGATCACTGGAACTTATGGGAACATGAAGAAGGTTTTTACCAGTCAAACCTGTTCACAATGGTCTTACTGTCTGCAGCGGTGAATGTGGTGCAGATCTGGTTCAAGTATTGCATCCATGGTAGAGAGCACACTGGTCTTCTGAAGGCATCTCAGTGTTGCTGTGTTTGTTTTAGGATAACTTTAGACTCAAGGGTTGGACAGGTGATTGATTAAAGGTCTGAATGTCTGGACCTCCCAAGAAGAGAAGCTCTTTTTAAAAATATGATTTGTTTGTCTGTAGGTTGCTTCGTTTTCTCAAGAGATTGTTTAGTGGTTTGGAGGATCAAGCTAATTGGGTGTTTGCTAACATCAGATAACAGAATTGATTTTATATATAATATTAGATGGCTTTTAAGTATGTATAAAATGATGCACACACATATATTGGGTTTTTGCGTTTTGTGACGACTGTCCATAATGATTTTCATATCGTCCAAACTATAAAACGTTGTGCGTTTTAACATTAAAAAAACAACAGCATGATTTAGAAACATTTGTACCCACAATGTAAAAAATGTAAGTTTTTACTATCCAACATAGGGAAAACTTGGACCACACACACACACACACGGGCAAAGGTAATTAAATAAATTCAAAATAAATGTAAAAATAAACTTATATCAGTAATAATGATAATGTACATGTTATATAATAAATTGTGTAATTATGTAATTATATAATTTATTACGTTATAATAAATCTAAAATTAAAAGTAATATTAGTAGTAGTAGTAGTAGTAGTAAATGTACGTTTATTTATTTAATATAATGAATAATATAAATGTGATAAATTATGTAATTATTAGTATTTATTTTATACTTAATGTAATGTTTATAAATGAAATAAATTAGATATAGTTATTAAATAGACTTTTGGTCTGGTTTAATGTAAATTTTAATCTTAAATTCTCAAGTTTTTCCTATGTGATTATTTTATATGCATGTAAAAGAAAATAAAGTAATATAGCATAGTATATTTATGATTTATTTATTATTATACTTTTTTTCCCTAAACGTTATTAAGAATTTGTGTTTTGTCTACATCATATTTATCCTAAATTAGGCTTTGCTTACTTGAAGTCAAATATAATTTTAAATTTGCAAGTCTTTTGCAAGCTCACATTTGAAAAAAAATAAATGCTTTCTAAATGCAAAATAAAGAGCTTTCTGGTCACTTGAATTGACTTTTGTTTGCAAATGCGGATCTGTCAGTACTATCTAATTGTTACTGATACCCTGCTAACTGTCTCTTCAGAGATTAGGTCATGTTATATAGCTGGAATCACTAAATTTCTCTCTCTCCCCCTGCAGGTCCTCGGCTTGCTCTGGCCAGACTGTTGACAGGTAAGCTGCAATCCTCGGAATTCTTACAAATAATCTTGAGTGTTTCCTGCTGGTTCGGTTTGACACGTTGACTATGTTTGAGTCTTATTTGGCTAAGCCTGACATTGACACGGAGGTCCCTGATGACGTGGAACAGCTCTTCATCTAAATTTGGAGACTTTACCTGTTGCATGATAAATCATGATTGTTTATAATCACACATAATGGAGTGTGCTGCAGCTTTTCTCTTTCCAGATGGCTCAGTGTATTGTCTGTGTTTCAGACCTGCGCTGCAATCCTGGACAGTTTGCCTGCCGGAGCGGAAAAATGCAGTGCATCCCTCTGTCCTGGCAGTGCGATGGATGGACGGCCTGTGATGACAAAAGTGATGAAATAGATTGCCCTAGTAAGTTCACACACACACACACACACACACACACACACACACACACACACACACACTCACATATTCATATTCACACTCACACTCACGCCATATTCTTGTGCAGTGCACTGTAAAAACACATTTATGCCCATGACCGCACAAGGAGCACTTTCACTTCTGACTTATTGGGTTTTGTCCTGTCATTTTGCCAGTGCTGGACATCCTGGATTTTGGTTATTTTTGCCTATGTGCTGTGGTTTCTGTGTCTTAACCCCCGGGTGAGAGATGGTGCTCAGAGTCTGATTCTTGGATGGGATAACAGGAATTACAGAGCGGATTTGCTGAGCATGTGATCTGTGTCTCGTAGCTCCTTGAAGCTCTGCTGATCAGAGTCACACCCCAAGCAGGACAAAATAACCCCTAATTGCTGAAGATTAGTGGTTTGTATTGTGGTGTTGCCAGATGATCAGAAAGCGTTTGTAGCCTATGTAACCCATAGACTAACACATTTTAGGGTTATTTGAGGTAGTGACGTGTTTGTTTATTGATTTCAATGTTATCAGGTGATTGGTGTTCATATCGCTTCCTCTGATTTATGATGGGCTTCACAGTCTCGTAAACTTTTCAGTGACATTTTCAGTAGCAAGAGATAAAATACAATACATTTTGGCAATGTGCCATTTCATTTTTTCTCTGCATCCTCCAATAGGGCTGTGTTGAAAATACATTGAATGTGCGATAATTAATTTATTAATTAATCATTAATTTCAACTAAAGCCATGTTACACAGTTCTAAACATTTTGAGATGTTTTAAGTGTTTCTGAAGTAAACTTCAGTTCATTAGCAAAAATGAACTTTGATTCATATCTTTAAAACAGTTCAAAGTGTAATTATGATTATATAAATATACAAAAAAAATAAAACACACAAACAATATTAAAGTATTTAACATAATTATATATTATATTAAAATATTAATTTTCATATTCAAAGTCCATCTCATTATTATATTAAATGAGAACTAAGAAGTTTTTTATTGTAGTATTTAATAAAATTTTGAATGTGCTTTTATTTTTTCATTTTATCTTTAGTTTTCATTTGAGTAATTTGACGTGCTTTTTTCATTTATATTAGTTTTAGCTTTTTGATAGTTCTTGTTATTGTTTTTTTTTAACTATTTTAGTGCGTCAACATATATCCCAACTGCGCTCACAGCGACCCGAGTTCGAATCCCGCCTCGAGGTCCTTTGCTGTTCCCACCCCCATCTCTCCACCCCAATACTTTCCTGTCATCTCTCCACTTTACTCTCAAAATAAAAGGCACAAAAAGCCCATAAATGTAACTTAAAAAAAAAAAAAAAAAAACATTTAAGCAATTTCAGAGCACATAATCATTTATCAAGATTAAATGTCATCAAAAGTCTAAAAAATATATAATTTTTAATTTCTATATTACATGGAACTACTATGCGCTGAACTCCTGTCGAAGCCCTGCCATGTTCACTGAAGCTGTAATCATTATTAGACAGAGAACTCTGCAGGGTCACATACTCACTGCCCTTTTCTGACGTCGATGTAATCGAGCCGCTGTTCTCAGGAGGTGTTGGCACATTTCTTGACGGATCTGCAGTCTTACTTTAATTCGTGTTTGGTTGTCGGATTTAGTGCTCCTTCTCTCAGGAAATGAGGAAGAGGTTTAATAAGATTCTTAGAAACTCTGTTTGATGTTAGCAGACCTGCTGCCACTCCGTTCTCTTCCGTTGAAGTGGATTAGGGTTTTAGCGTCATGATTTCCTCGAAAGCATGTTGTTTAACTTACACAGCCTACACCAGTGATACTCAACTGCTTTTGGTTCAGGGCCCAGATTTTACATCAGGCAGTGTGGATAAAGTGAGGATGAGGGTGATCAGACCATCGAGTTCAAATCATTCAGAATGGTTTTGTGAAAAGATCCGATGAGCCACCCTGTAGTATCTTATTATTAACAATGTCCTTCCAAACAAATGTGGATCATTCCGCATATGATTCATCCTTCAGCCTAGTATAGTTTGGCCTTATTAAAGAGGACATGTGTTTTGGATTCAAGCTGCTTTCTAATATTCCTTGTTTCTCAGCAATAAAGGAGGAGCGCTATCGCTACAGCAACGGTTTTGAGCCGGTGGAGGACGTCATGGGAGTTGCTCAGCCAGTGCGCTTCAACAGTAAGACCCTTCCCCATCTCTTCATATGCTGTGAAGATGTGCTCATATTGCATTATTATGCCAATGTTTCCATTAGCAATCACATAAAACATTACAAAAAAAAAACTGATTAATAGATGCTGTGCAAAATCATAAATACAAATAAGAGCTTAACCTGTGCAACAGGAGGGCATATTATTATTATTATTATGATTATTATTATTATTATTATTATTATTATTATTATTATTATTATTATTATTATTATTACACTATTGGTAGATAACTTTATTATATACACTAACACTCAAAGGTTTGGGGTCTGTAAGTTGTTGTTGTTTGTTGTTTTATTTTCAAAGAAATCAATACTTTTATTTAGCGAGGTTGTGTTAAATTGAACAAAAGTGACAGTAATGACAGTAAAGAAAATTTTAATGTTTCAAATTATTTCTATTTTGAAGAAATTCTGTTCTGTTGAACTTTTATTTGCCAAAGAATCCTGGAAAAAAATGCATCACGGTTTCCACAAAAACATTAGGCAGCAAAACAGTTTTCAAGCATATTAGAATGATTTCTGAAGGATCATGTGACACTGAAGACTGGAGTTATGATGCTGAAATTTAATCCTTTTCACAGGAATAAATTACATTTTAAAATATATTAAAATAGTTATTTTTAAAGTGTAATAATTTTTTACAATATTACTGTTTTTTTATATATATATATATATATATATATATATATATATATATATATATATATATATATATATATATATATATATATATATATATATATATATATATATATATGTATATGTATTTGTATTAAAAACCACATGAGTATGATAAACTCTACCCCAAACTTGTGAATTGTAGACTATATATATTTGTATTACATACTATATTTATATGGAATGAATATAATTGAACACAGCAGTAGGGTGGTGGAAGAAAGAAATAGTGTTAAAATGCCCATTATGGTTAAATTATTATATTTTAAAATTAAATGGGAAATAAATAATAAAAAAAAATAAATAAATATATATCTATAAATAAACACAGGGAAGTGTCCGAGCGGCTGGCACCACTATGAAAAGACAGCCAGCTGTTATAAAGTCTACCTGAGGAGCGAGAACTATTGGCAGGCGGTGGAAACCTGTCAGAAGGTCAACGGCTCGCTCGCGACGTTCAGCACCAATGAAGAGCTGCAGTTCATCCTCAAGATCGAGGTGGACTTCGACGAGAAAGTGTGCGAGCGAAAGGACCAGTGCAAGTGAGTGTGTGACTCTGTCTCCTGACGAAGAGCTGAGGTTTTACGGTTCTGAGTTCTCAATGCTGTGTCATTGCAGGTTCTGGGTGGGATATCAGTATGTGATTACCAACCAGAATCATTCGCTCGAGGGCCGCTGGGAAGTGGCGTATAAAGGTTGGTATTAAACTCAAATATTTTAAAGAATACAGTGAACAAAAATGAAAAAAATTTTTTTTTGAAGAATATCTGATTTCATTGTAATGAATGAGCACCCGAGCTGTTAAACGGCACCTTTGCCAAAATAAAATACCACAAAAGTAGTCCAAATAACTTGATTATTATATTTCAAGACTTATGAAGTCTTACCATAACTTAGTGTAAAGAACAGAGTAAAATTTAAGTTGGTACTCACAGTAAATGGTCCAGTAGGCTGTTAATTGTTACTGGATCACTGAATCAGTGAGTTGAACTTTGATTTATGAACAAAATCATTCAGACTGGCTTTGTGAAATTGATAAATTGGTAAAAAGATCAAACCTCACTATTTCTATAATGAACGCTCATGATTTCAGTGAATAATTAATTTTATTATATATATATATATATATAGATATATATATATATATATATATTATTTTTTTTTTTTTTTTTTTTCGTTATATTTTATAGTTTATTAACATTTGAAAAAAAAATTTTTATAAATATATATATATATATATATATATTATGCACTTTTAATATGCTTTCATTTTTATTTTTATTTCAGTTTCTAACAAATTTATTACATCAAAACCCAACACATTATAAAAAACTCATCCGTCTGTCTGCTCCTCACAGGGTCCATGCAGGTGTTTTTGCCTCCGGAGGGTCTGGCTAATTTGGGCGAGGGGAACCCAACCCAGGATAACGTGTTCTGCGCCCAGCTGCAGCGCTTTCAGATCAAGAACATGAACGAGCGGGGCTTGCACAGCTGGCACGCCGAAAACTGCTATAAAAAGTTCCCCTTCCTCTGCAAGAGAAGTACGTCCAGCGACATATGAACAGAAGAAACCTGTTTGATCACATTCTGGAGTTTTCCTCATGTTAGTATTAATGTACTGATATCAATCTGACCGGTTTCTTCACCAGGACAAACGTGTGTGGACATCAGAGACAACGTGGTGAACGAGGGCTATTATTTCACACCTAAAGGGGACGACCCGTGTCTGAGCTGCACGTGCCACGACGGCGAGCCGGAGATGTGTGTGGCCGCCCTGTGTGAGCGTCCGCAGGGCTGCCAGCATTTCCGCAAGGACCCTAAAGAGTGTTGCAAGTTCACCTGCTTGGATCCCGGTACTGTCACAGTCTCTTCAGAGTTGTTCTTGAATGTAATCCCTGTATCACATCTGAAGATTAGGGGACAGATATGTATTTAAATGAAGATAAATCTTTAAATGTCCACTATATGTGATTTTGCACCCATTTCACCACTAGGTGGCGCCACTCTGCCTTATCTTACTGTAAAACTAGAATATTATCATTATGTTTGAAGTGGCAGACTATCATTAATTAATAGACTAAATTAAGACTTTTTTTTTTAGCACTAGATGTATTTGTTTCTTAGATTATTTGGATGGCAGAATGTGCTGAAAGTGCAGTCTTGTGATAAAAGTGCAACATACCAATTTCTTTTTAAACAATTCATACAAATTTTATTATTATTTAGCTTTGTTTGTATTACATTTAATATTGCACGAAAGGTATTGCTAAAAGTAGTCAAATCTATTATAACCATTCTATACAATATTTAATATTTGTTTTTTATGCTATAATCAAACTATTGGAATCAGTTGTGAATCTCTTGAGCGCTTCACTCAAAAATTGCTAATTTGAGTGGCAAATTCCTGGAAATTCAACAAATAATAATAAGGTTTGGGGTAAAAGCCATTGTCTTTTTACATTTTATTGTAATTTTTAAATAAGAAAAATTTTTATTTACAAATATTAAAACAATATAAATAAATATATAAAAAAAATATTTTCCAAAGAAAATTTCTGTAATGTATTTCATTGTTTCTGTAGTTATGCTTAGTTGTAAATTTAAAAAAATAATTATTGTGTTTTTAGTATTATCTATATGCTAATCTAGTTTTTATTAATGATTTGAATTAGCTTTTATATTTAGATTTTTTTTTATTTAGTTTATTTCAAAATTTGTCATTTTTATTTACTTATTTTTAAAGCATTTCTATAATTTATTATTTCAGTCTTAGTTTTAGTGCTTCACTTTTTTTAATAGATTAAAAAAAAATCCTCCAAAAATTCACAAAATGTTGTGCTTTATGACCAAATATCTATGACGACTGCATGTTGTCAGAGTTTCTCAGGTTGTGGTCTCATCAGTGGTGTTTGTTTCAGACGGCAGCAGTCTGTTTGACTCGATGGCCAGTGGCATGAGGCTCATTGTCAGCTGCATCTCGTCCTTCCTCATCCTCTCGCTGCTGCTCTTCATGGTGCACAGACTGAGGCAGCGCCGGCGGGAACGCATCGAAACCCTCATTGGAGGAAACCGTAAGGCCCCGTGTGATCATCTGATTATATCTGCGCATGTTAAAGTGCTGTTGTTCTGAATCATCTCTGTCTTTCACAGTGCATCATTTTAATCTGGGTCGGAGGGTCCCTGGCTTTGACTATGGGCCGGATGCGTTCGGGACGGGCCTGACGCCTCTGCACCTCTCTGATGATGGTGAAGGAGGAGCGTTCCACTTCCAGGAGCCTCCGCCCCCTTATGCTGCTTACAAATACCCAGATATCCACCACCCAGATGACCCTCCTCCTTCATATGAGGCCTCCATCAACCCAGACAGCATCCTCTACATGGACCTCAGTATGTCTTCGCAAAGATTAACAACAGATGCTGTATTTTTAGGTCTTTTCACATGTGCAAGTAACTAATGATTTATCATTTTCAAATGAATGATATTTAAAGTCTTTATGGATCACACTCTGGAGCTCTGATCCCAAACCTAGTGAGCTGCTTACTTAGACAACTTTATTATTATTATTCTGTATTCTAAGATACCTAAAAATGACCAAATTGTAAGGAATTTTCTTCTGCAAATAAAGCAAAACCAGTATGCATTTTGAAATTTTAAATAAAGTGTTTTAATATTTATAAACAAACAAAGTGATTAATTAGTAAATATATTTTTTTTTAAATTTAAAAAACATTTTGAAGCCATAATGTCTGCCATGCATTTAATTTTTTATTGTTTTTGCAGTTGTGCTATACAATTTCAGTATTATTAGTATTATTTATATGCTATTATAGTATTTATTAATATTTAGAATTAGCTTGTAAGTTTTGCATTTTTATTTTAGTTTAAGTTTTATTGCTTTTGATATGTGCTTTCTGTTTTTCAAAATGTCTATTTTTTCTGATTAGCTCTATTTTTATTTCAGGTTTAGTAATTACATTTATTAATTTAGAATTTTCAGTTGTTTTTATGTAAATGATGTAACTTTATTTTAATGATCAAAAACAAATTCTCTAAATGCAAAACTTTCTTTTTCTTCAGTTTTAGTTTTGGTAATTATTTTATAATTGTACATTTACTTGCATGCTAACATATTTTTAATCAAATACTTGTAGTTAATTTTATTTCAGCTTTATTTCAATCAATGCAAATGATTTTGAATAGTTTTAGTTTAACACTGGACAGCAGTTTTGGTTAACGCTTCGTTCACTTCCTGTTCTCTCTTCAGGACGGACCGGGGTTCCGCTGGCGACTGGTCACATGAGCGGCGCTGCAGACTCTCTCCAGAGGGATTTCCCCGAGCCTGTGCTCCCCGCCCCGCCGCCGCCGCCCCTGGAGGAGCGCGAGGACTCCATCGACAGCAGCACCCTGCTAGTGTCTCCGGACACCCCCAGCGAATCAGAGAGCAGCATCACACAGAGCTCCACGGCAGGCTGCAGCGGCCCCTCGCTCAGCACCGTGGTGTAGGGTACGTGTCCAGACTGCGCATGTCAGACGATGTAGGACTCGAGGAAGATTTCCTGTTCAGAGCAAAGACTTCAGGCACGAACGAAAAGACGATTGTATGGGGTTTTTATTCAGTGTTTTTTCAGCTTGAGCGTCACATGTAAATACTTCCGTCAGCCACCGGCTGATGTCATGGAGGGCCGACAGAGCACCTCTCTCTGAGGTTTACACTGGCATGTGTCGATCACCGCACTTTGAACGAATGAACCGGTCGACGAACAGACTTTTAGGCCTTAGTGATGACTCTTGTGGTGACACACTGACTCTTTTCTGGCACAAAGAAGCAATTTTTCCTTGACTCAGTAGTGTTCTGTCCAAACTGACCCTTGGGTGGTCGTCTCTACAGGAAGGATCCGTTTGGACGTGAGCGGTACCATGTTACTATATGGATTTCTGTGATGTCTGGTTTTTACATTTTCTGTCTGTCAGCTCAGTAGCACAAACTCAAAAAACAAAGAAAAAAAAAACATTTGATTCTTTTAGATGGAGGTACGAGTTTCAGCCATTCTTAAGTGTCTTGCTGTCTCATGGTGATGCAAATCCATCGCCTCGTTTTTGGGAAAATGTCAGAAGCGTTTGAGTTTATTTTGGGAGGTGAATGGATTTTGGTGTGATCAAAATCACATTTGCTCAAGTCTAAAAGAGTGAATCTGATGAAAGCTGTGAAGAAATGACCCGTTTTACAGAAAGAAAAAAATAAGAGATTATATTTTGCATAAAAGCTTATTGGACCATTTATCTTTTGCATCATTACTTGGTCCACAATATTTCAAACACATCTCATTTATTTCATGACTCTAATGCTAAAAAAAAAAAAAAAAATTAATTGTTTGTACTAGAAAGTGACGTAAGCCAGTCGACAGCGACGTCATTTGTGCGCACCATTCAACAACGAAAACAAAGAACAACGTTAACATCAGAGCTGTGTTTTTATTGTGTCTCGTGGGTTTCACAATAATGGACATGGAGTGCCTGCACTTCAGCGTCCGTCCATCTATCGCTGTTCTCCATACCTGCGAAATAAGTTGACACAATGTTTACAGTATATTACACGGCGTTTTAAATCATGGCAGGTGAGGGCGTTTTCATACGCGTCTGGCCAATCAATGTCTGTTTACGTCACGGGTGTACCAGTTGTGCTGGTTAGACCCTGCTCTGGAGTAGGAGCTAATTTGGTTCTCAAAAAAGGCGGTCCGGTACTAAAATCGCACCAGTTCCTGCGGTGCGAAAACGCCAAAAAGTGGGTAGTTCCACAATTAGTTCTGGTACTATGAAAAGGTTCCCGTGGTGCGAAAGGCCCTTATATTTTCTGTACTAAATTTACCTTTTTTAAAAAAAATAAAAAAAAAACAGAAATCGAGGTGTTTTCCATTACTCTGTTACTAGAATGAGAATGAGCTTGTTTCTGCATTACATTAATAAATCATCATTATTATTATTTTTATTGTGGTAATGAGAATTGCAGGGAGGAATATTTATGCAAAATAGAACTTTTAAAAAAATATATATTTTGTGGTGAAATATGATCTGGTCACTTCTTCATAGATTCATTAAGAAAGTCTGTCACTAATATACATATTGAATTTAGAATGTAACTTTTACAAAAAAGCTCAAGATTTACCTGCGTAATAAATATCCTCTCTCATTTTCGCCTCTCAAACTGATCTCAAACCTTGTGCTGAAGCAAATCATGGTGTTTGAAATAGATATTTCTTCTGGTTGAGATCCTGAGTTAGGATTTACGTGTTTAGACTTGTTCATGGTCGGTCAGTCTGTGTGTGTGTGTGTGTGTGTGTGTGTGAGACTGTTTTTAATTTTCAGCACATGTAAATCACGTGCTCTCAATATTATTTTGATGTAAATCACCAATAACAACCGTTCGTTACTTGACAATAAGTAAATGTGAGCGTATATTTGCACGCATGAGCGCATAACTGTACATGTAAGTAAGAGCAAAACGCTTCTTTTTTTCTTTTTGCATCATTTACCAATTTACAGACTATTTAATTGCCATTTGGACAGAGTTTTTCCATTATGTGAATTATGTACTCAAATACAAACGTTATGAACTTGAGGGAAAGATTTAGATTTGGTCTGCATTGTTGCTCACTGAATCAAACACTGCTTTTTGTATAAGGGAATATGATTTATTTCTGACTGGAAAAGCAACAAAAAGCCCAAACTAAATGACAATCAGGCATTTTGTACAAAGATAAAGATGTTTTTGCACAAGAAAAGCACACAAGTCGGCCAGCAGATCCCCGTTTCTAAAGATCCATCACCAGCGCCAAAATAATAGAGGATAAAGACATTCTTGTCATCCAGGTCAATGTTCTTTCACTGTATAGTCTTTGTTTTGTGTTTAATTCCAGGGTTTCATCAGCACAGACAATCCTGTGAACATCAGCTTTTGTTTCTCGTGTGTGTGTGTTAAACGTGTGGACTGGTCGTGTGTAATGTAAAAGTTGGCATGAATGTTCAGCATGTTTTACTCTTTTGCGCATGCAGAGAGGACGTCTCTTCTGCTGTTGTACTCTTCATTTCTGCTATGCTTACAGACGCTCGTCTCCAAACCGAGGTTCGAAACACATCTGACTCCTCTCTCCCCGCCTCCTATTTACAAACTTTTTTTAATAAAAAAAAAAATGTAGATGATTTCTTCTAGATAGACTTTGTGGTGCAACAAGGAAAAAAGCATCATGAAATGTTTTATGTAGAATGCAACAGTTGGTGAATTTGTCATTTATTCTTGAATTATTTAGTTTTTTATGTCATGTACTGCTTTTTTTTTTCAGAGGGCTTTTGTTTTTCTCTGAAGTAGATGTACATCTAATCAAATGCCAAATAAATTGCACCATGAAGGACAGTCATGTTTGTGTTCCTTTTGTTTCGGATCACTTGTTTTAGATGACGGTGGGGTTGAGATCTCATAACGTGTGTTATTTGACTCTTTTGAGCGTGATGACTTGAATCCAGAATGACTCCTTTGAACGTTTTAATGCCTTCTCAGAGATTTCCCTGTCCATCGTGGAAATCCATCGCTCTTAAATGTCACGTGAGTCAAAGGGGGATGCCCAATGTAAGGAAGTACTCAGTTCTCTGATGTAAAATCCGTTCCTCAAGCCTCCTGGGAATTCTCGCTCCCAGAGATTAGACATTGTGACACAGTTGTGAGATTCCCAAATAAAGGATTTACTGTTTCACAATTGTGACGAGATGCATTGTCTCATAAGAACTACATGTGTATAAAGTGGTCCCAAAATGTATTTAGACATTTTAAAATATTATTGCATTTACATTTAGTCATTTAACAGATGCTTTTATCCAAAGTGACTTACAATGAGTACAATATAAGTAATAGAAACCAACAAAAGAGCATGAATATGTAAATGCTTTTCATTTACTATAAAAAAAGGTGTTTTTTTTTTTTTTGTGAAGTGCAAGTGTTAGAGGGTTAAGTTTTTTTTAAATAAACCATTGCATTAAATTATGTAAAATTATGTGACATCAAAAAAAAAAAAAAAAAAAGCGTTATCATTCAAAAGTTTTTTTTTTTTTTTTTTTTTTTAAGTTGTTTTTGAAAGAAGTCTGTTCTGCTCGCCAAGGCAGTTAAGGGTAAAAACAATAATAATACAAAAAGATTACAATTTAAAACAGCTGTTTTCTGTTTTAATAAAATTGAGTTTATTCCTGTGATGAATTTTCAGCATCATTACTTGTCTTCAGTATCACATGATCTTTCAGAAATCATTCTAATATGCTGATTTGATGCTCAGGTATTTATTATCAATGTTAGAAACAGATGTTTCCTAATTTTTGCAAACCGTGGTTTTTAAAAAAAATTCAGTATTCTTTGAAAGTATAAAAAGAACAGCATTTGTTTGAAATAGACTTTTTTGTAACCTTTTACTGTCACTTTTAATCAATTTAATGAATCCTTGCTGAATAAATGATCAATTTCTTAAAAAAAAAAATAACGGTAGTGTAAATCTGACTTGGATACTTTTTTGGAGCCTCTGTGAACTAATATTTATTATTATTATTATTATTATTAATCATAATAGTATTATTAAAATAATGTTATTATATATATTGGTAATTATTGTTGTTGTTATTATTATTGCTAAAATATTTGTTAGATTAATTCCCCACATTTGATTGATTACCTTTGTTAAACATTCCATTTGCATTATTTTATATATAACACAAAATGTCCCTGCTTTGTTCATTGCATATATTCAGTGTTCGTTCTCTGGTTCCTCGTTCAACAAAAGTTATTTGTGTGAGACTGTGAACGAGCGCAGCGGCAGCGACGTGTTCAAGTGAGCACAGTCAGAGAAAAAAACCTGACATCCTACCTCTATTCAAGAAGATCACTATTTAAACCCCCGTTTGCTTGGCATTTAGTATTTTTTGTGGTGTAAGACCACTGGGAACATTTTGATTCATTTTCAGGGCATGATGTTACTTCTGATGCTGATGTTGTCCGTGCTTTCATTGGCACACAGTGATGATGGTGAGTGACGAATGATTCATTGATACATTCCTTGGGCAAAACTTTTTCACTTTTAATTTATAGGAATGGTTCAAAGCCTTTGACTGAAATAAGTGATTTGCTGAACTTTGATAAAGATTGTTTTTAACTGTTTTCCCTCAGACTTCTGTTATGATGAGGAGCACTGTGGTGAGTTCTTGTTCTGTAGCTTGTTCTTGTTGGAATTCATTCGGAAGGACACATTTTTTCAATGCTACTATTGTCATGATGTAAAACAACATTAAATTGTTCTTGGTAGATCCATATGCATGGGGAGATAACTACCCCTCTTGCCATCCTCTTCTGGACAGCCATCACTCTCCCATCAATCTGGACCATCAGCTGATGAACAACCAGTCTTTAGACTCTCTGTACCTGGAGGGTTTTAATTTGACTCATAAAGGGCAATGGTGGCTGACAAACCAGGGTCACTCTGGTAAGTGACTACTGACCTTTAGAAAGATGTTTTGGACACTTTTATCCCAAGCGTCTTCAAGGTGTATCTGCATTTTATTGAAGTGCTCCCTGGGAACTGAAGGTAGCGTGTCTCTGTGTGTAGTTGTGCTGGAGTTGGGTAACGGTATGCAGGTGAGTGGCGGAGGGCTTCCTGGAACTTACCGCACCATCCAGCTGCATTTCCATTGGGGGAGTGTGTCTTCAAATGGTTCTGAACACACCTTGGACCACCTGAGATTTCCTATGGAGGTTTGGGGCTTCACATTGTCCATATCTCTAAGCTGTTTATGATGTTTGCACTTTTTGTAATGTTTGTCCATGTTTGTGCGCAGATGCACATAGTCAACATCAAATCCACACATCCAAACTTGACGTCCGCGCTTGAAGACCCAACTGGCCTTGCTGTTCTTGGAGTCTTCATTGATGTAAGACATTGTTTTATCTGAAGTAGTACAGCACAGGTTTGTATTTAATCGTTATTATTCTTCCACAGGTAACATATTTGCACAATGAAAACTTCCAGTCCATCTCAAATGCACTTCCTTCTGTCGCCTACAAAGGTTAGTTGAGAAAGTAAACTTTGATTAACGTAATCCATTCATTAAAAAAAAAACAAAATAAAAAATTTGTTGTGGTTTTTCCACAACGTTTCACATTTCTGACATTTTTCTCACGTTTCTGAGGAAATATATATATATATATGTAGGCCTATGTGTTAGGGCTTACATAAATTGATTAATTGTGATTAATTGCATCCAAAATAAAAGTTTGTGTTTACATAACAAATGTGTGTACTCTGTATATTTATATGTATATATAAGTACACACAGATACATGTATATATTAAAGAAATATTTACATGTAAACATATATTTTCATATTTATAAAAGATTTATATTTTACATAAATATAAATATATATTACATGTACAATATATAAATGTCTGTGTGTATTTATATACATATAAATATACACAGCACACACACACATATGTAAACAAAAACCTTTTGGATGCAATTAATCAATTTGATAGCCCTAGTTGGTATGTATTTATTTTGGTGAATTGTGAGATGTAAACTGAGTTGCAAAGTGTTAACTAGCAAATGTAAAATGTAAAAATTTCAGAATTGTGAGAAAAAAAATCAAAATTGAGAGATATGGATTGGAATTGCAATGGGAAAAAAGTCAGAATTCTGAGTTTTGTATCTTGCGATTCTGACGTTTTTGTTTCAAAGTTGGGAATTTTGCATTTCTGAGAAAAAAATGTCTGACTTGTGAGATGAAAATTCACAATGAGCTTTTTTTTTCACTTTTTTTCGTAGTTGAAAAGGGCTTCCATTAAAAAAAAAAAAAAGATTGCGCAGATGTCTAAATATAAGTAAATCTAAATCTTTTCATTTTCTTGTAGGACAAACAAAATCGATCAGACCATTTCCTTTGATGAATCTGTTACCTCAGAACAACCTAACGCAGTATTACCGTTATCACGGCAGCCTCACAACGCCGCCCTGTTCACAGGTGGTTTTGTGGACCGTGTATGAAGTACCCACCTATATCTCATGGGCTCAGGTAAGACGTCCGAAATATACTCTACACAAGTATGTGAACACAAGTGCTTCTAGATGCCCTAACATTTTTTTATTATTTATTTGCATTTATCATGCAACACAATTTCAGTGTTGCTGCAAGGGGGCGCTATAGTGATATTAGCATAAACATTCTTCTTTTATGGTTATGGCAAAGAAGCAGTTTTAATGGAATCTTGCCAAATTAAATGTTAATATTTAATTAAACAGTCGATATGTTTGTAATGAGTAACACATATGTTTAATAGCAGACATTTGAGGTATGGCGGTTTGTTACAGCCACAATAACGCTGCACGCAATGACGCACACTTGCAATTTGCATTTTCTTAGTTGCGCAGATTGTGTTGTTGTTTGCAGATCTTACACTTATGCAACTGTTGTACAAATGTATTAAAGATTTTTGTAACATTTGCTTTCTTTTGACAGTTTGAGCTGTTTGTGAAAGGGATATATTCCACGGAGGAATTAGCCGATAAACAGGTTCACCTACAGAACAACTACAGACACATCCATCCAACCTACGGTCGGCCTGTGTACGCGTCCAAAGATGCTAAGATGCTCACCAATGGAGCTTCCCCTCTTGCCATTTTAAATCTTTTTAACGTTCTTTTATATATTGGATTTTTAAGCATTTAGTGTTTTGCATATCACAGAATGGCGGTATTAAACGTCCACTACAAATACTGTCAAAAACTACCCAGAAAGCATCACTAGTCACTGGTAGTCACTAGTAGCCAGTCTAAAGACCCGTTCACAACAAAAATTATAACGTTCTCTTTATTATAAGCACCCTACAGTAATGTATCTGCCACTTTAAATGCTGTGGCTGTTTAAAGACAATGGATTTTTATTGGCTGTCAATAATTTAATGCTTTGACTAAAAAAAAAAAAAATGAAAGTGTAGCAACCATATCCTTGCTGTGTCCTTACAGCTGTGGTGTGGACAATTCTCATCGAATTTGAACGACTATTATAACCGTTTAATTATTAGTTATATATAAGGCCCGTTCACACCAAGAACAATAACAGTGTTCACACCAACTCACAATAAAGTTCTGTTATGTCGTCTGCCGCTTTAAATGCACAAAGTGGATCCTGATTGGATTCATTCTATCTATCGTTCATCAGCCGGAAAATAAATCGTTCCGGGGTGATTCCAACAATAACGTTCCTCTGTCACTATCCTTCTTGTTTTAGTGGACTTCGCTATTTTCCAAGCATTAGGACAAACTTTTTCTAGTCATCGTCTTTTTCTAGCTAAATGAAATTATTATAATCCATTGTAATTCGCCAAGAACGACTGTGTTAATTATTTGTATGTAGAAACAAATTGTAATTGCGAGTTTAATCACACATCTACAATAACCCCATTGAGTTTTTCAACCAGACTGCTATAGGAGGAGTGATTTTCTTTAGTGGGTATCCCCATTTACGTATTTCCCCTCATTCATACTGAACTTGATCACTCAAAGCCTTTTCCCAAGTCATACACAAAGGCCACTCAGTGGGAATGATACCGTACAGTAGAAAGATAAAGCTGAATAAAGCTTAATAAACCTTACAAAAGTAAGTACACCTATTGTAGCTATACCAAACTTGACGAACCAATGAAGTTGTTATTCTGTGAAAATACAAACTTACCTCAGGAGACAAACTATTTGATGTATATACAATAGCACAGCTATCAATAGTTTGACTCAAGTGCAAAGTGTTGAAATAAAATGACATTGTTATCTGTGTGTTTTGTCTATTTTGACTAGCTCAGTCACACACAAGTGTATTGTTGTAGTGCTCATACCCTTCACGTCCTGTTACTGACACTGGGGGCACTGCTCACTCACACAAAGAGCCCTTGTTTCTGTCTCTTTCTAGGTGACTAGGTTTGCTAATCTGGCCAGTGAGGTCATTCCCTGCTGCTCACTGACAGAACAGTCACTATTTCAGCCTGACGTTCTGAGGTGGACCTCATCAACGATTACTTGCCTTTAGCTTAACTGGTAACAATTTCTAAGATAATGTAATATAACAAGAATCATTAGATGTTTATTTTACATAAACTGCATTTTTACGTTTTTTCCCCATGTATACTATTTTATTCACTAGACGGACGTATTCGACCATTGCTGTCGTAAACCGTTCTGTAATGAACTGTTTTGTTTCTGAACGCTTTGAGACGTTGCGTTTATCTAATTTCTGTCCCCAGGACATTATAGCATACCTGTCAACCCTCCCGTTTTCCCCGGGATTCTCCCGTATTTTACCATTCTATCCCACTATCATGCCGTTTAAATATCTTCCCATATTTCTACTGTATTTTTAATCTTACTGTAAAAAAACATTCCACTGGGTGTATTTTATGTTTGCTACATTCGCCTCCCATAAAACTCCCGTAATTTGTATGGCCATAATATAATAATAATATAATATAATAATTTATACTTTTGTAACGCTACATTTTAACATTTAATATAATGTTTAAAATCCTTCAGAAATCATTTTTATTTTGCAATTTTGTGAAACTCCGTATCCCATCTGAGCTTTAAATACATTTATTTTGAAATAAATGTATAATATTTTGGATAAAATACACATTTTAGTCATGTCCCCCAGTTTTAACTCAGTCCTGTTAACTGGGAAAATTCCACAAGACACATTTTCAACATAATATTGCAACATCTGGATCTTCTGAAGGCAATGAAATGACCGAAAGCATGTGGTCTTATTTTCTTTTCTGTATATTTGATGATATTGTAAAGGTGGCTGGGAGCATCCTTATAAATATTCTGTCCTGTTACCTAAATTATTTCTTAGATGTTACTTATTTTAAAAATACAAATCTTTGGCGAATCACTATAATTTGCTGAGTATTCTCATTATATTAACATTGTACTCCATGTGGCTACATTATAAGTATTCTCAATCTCAATCCTGTTACTTTCAGTCCTATTACTCATATCATAAAAGTAAGTGAGTAGTGTCATCAGATTTATTAATGTAAATTTTAGGCTACATCCATATTAATCTAGATAAATTGGAAAATTCATCTTTTTCTCAACGTTTTGGCCTTTCTATCCACACTGACACAAGTGTTTTTGCCCAGACAAACATATGGCTGTTCCTGCATTGTTGTTTTATATTACCTTCCCGCAAGAAAATGTACTTGAAATTTCTGTCCTGTGGCAATTATGTATTAGACTCATATATGGAATGGCATTTTGAGTGTAAGGTGCGCTATAAGAAAATAATATCCACAGAAAAACTGAAAAGATATTTGTTAAGTTTACTATTTGTAATATCAATTTTAATTTTATGTTTTAAATTAATTTAATAATTTATATTTATTATTATTAAATATATTTATATATAAAGAAATAGTAATAAATATACTAACAATTAATTGTTAAGGAATCTGTTTTTGTTCAACTGATGACAGAATTTTCCTTTTTTTTTTTTTTTCTATGAACCATGCAAATAGAAACTAAATTACAACTACTAGCTGAATCTTACAAACGATAGCTGAAAGTCTTTACTAACAGTAAAGGGTAAACATATGTATAGAACTATAAGTAATGTAAGGCAATATGTAGGGCAGATGGTGAGACCCCAGTGTGCTTTAGACCTCCTACTGACAAAAATATGTGAAGTTATTAATCGTAATTAAAACTCACATTCGGAATCCTGCTCCTGCTAACTCTGTACACAGGAACTCATCTGGAGAAAACATTCAGATCAATAAACTTTACATTAAAGTGAGACACGATTAAAAGATTAGTTTCAAGACAAGGCAGTTGAAAAAAAAATCCTTTATTTTTTCATGATCTTTTTTTTCATACATTTGTGGTATAATAAATAGATGGGCTAAAGGTCAATTTCGCCAATGTCCCTTGCCATTTCTGAATGATAATGCTTTTCCCCCACACTGCAAACAGATTTTCATAGAATTTACAACCAAAAATAAAAAATAAAGCTTGACACAAGCTGGAAATACTGCCACCAGCTCTCTGTACTCACTGTCAGATAAGACCTTTCTGAGCCGTGACGCTGTAGCAAATCCTCAGGAACAAAAAAATATATATTTATATTTATAGATTCACAGTTAAAGTATTTACACATAAGAATCCAAAGGAAAATGGGCAGAAAAAAAAGACGTTTCTACAAGAAACAATCTTTCAAAAGGAAGTACAAATCTGTTTTATGTACAAGATGCATCATTTTCTTTAAATTAGCTATTCAACCCCTTTTTCATATAATGATCCCTGAAAAATATTCATTTTAAATACTCCATTTGTCGCTCATAAAAGCAGAACGATGCATCATCACTCCCCATTGTGATTAAAAAAGCCTCATTCCTCTATACAAACCATTATTATCCTGTACAATATAAACATATTTAAAAAGAAAAACAACAAAAAGCTGGGAGACCTTACCCTGCCAGTGAACTAATGTAAAGGACACGTTTCATAGCTTGGTCTTGTGAGTGCTGTTTGGCTTGATGGGGGTTGGAAGCCTCTAGTGCATTTATAAACATAACCAAATCACAAAGAAAAGCAAGTGACTATGCCACTGCCTTGCAGATCAGAAGTCTTCTGCTTTCAAAGGGAAATTTGGCTGAATGAGGCTGTAATAGTTTTTCAAACTGTCTGATGTTTAAATACTGAGCAAAATGCAGAAGGACCTCAAAAGGGTCGCCCAAAGTACCAGTGAACATAGATCATTCGTACAAACACACACACATATAGGAGAAGACAAATGGAAGAAGGTTTGCCTTTGAAGTTGTGACACATTAAAGTACAAATTTGGCACTGCATTCGACTTGAACTTGCTTTTCTGGGTCCACTGCTGACGTTTTCAGGTCGACGGACCTAATACTCCAGGGTGTGATATCCTAAACATCTGTGCATCTACTTAGATTAGATTTATTAGTGGAATTGGTGCCTAGGCAACCTTTTTGAAAAGCATCAGTGCTGTGCACCAGTTACCACACTCACAGAGAACTCTTAATACTATGAAAACCCATGCTGAAACCAGTGCAGGTGGATTTTGCTTCTTAAAGTGAACTGGTGGAGAAAATTCGGGACATACGTTTGCAGAATAGCAGCATCATATCGGTGAGATTTGCTCTGTAATAGACAATTCAGCACTAGTGACTGAATATGCATGAAGCCAACTGGACCTCTGCATGTTCATCTGCTGAAATGGTGAGCTGACATGACAAACACAGAGTTAATACTAAGCTGTTCAGCTTTAAAGTGGAATCTGATTGAAAACAAGCAGCTTTCTGCCTTTACACCTTACAAAAGCTAGAGGGCAGCAGACACGCTCGAATCCAAAGATCACAGAGAAGTTGTAAAAATGGCTTGAATAAATGAAAGAATAAAGTGTAGTGTATTGTTGGTTTTGCTTTTGATCCTTTAAAAAAGGTCCAGTCCGTAGGTGCCACATGCAGCGCTGGCTGAAATATCCTAGGAGCATTTCGCTTTGTGTAAATTTGCCTGAGCTGTGGATCTTTTCTACTGATTTGTTTTGTGGCCGGCGCAGGTGTGCTTTTGTTGAATGTTCTGCAAATTGAAGACAACTGACCCAATTCCCCCAACAATGGTTAGTGTCACGATGAATGCTAAACCTTGTGGGCTTATTACAGTGAAGTCCGACACTAAACTAAACTTCAGACAAGTCGGGCTGGATGGACAAGGACAAAAAACCTGACCAAAGCTTTTTAAAACTTAACTTTGTGCGTGTGGGACAGACGAGAGCAGCTTAAAGTATTTTGGGTCCGAGTTCAGGGACGGGGAGGTCTCTCCATAACCAAACCGCAGAGGAAAAGGGGACTAACGAGGAGCAGGAGCTCCACGGCAAAGACAAACTGTGCCAAATGGGCAGACGACAAAGTGAGTGCCCAAACATTTAGGGGGAAATATAAGTCCATAGAGGTCAATGGAAGAGTGGTAGAAAACTCAGTTTTTAGGCTTGAAAGAGCACCTGTAATTCGTAAACAATCATGAAAAAGTACAAAAACGAAGTCCCAGACACTTAGCTGCACGATATATCCAGTAGATGTGTTGGATTTCACCCATTATTTCTTCTGTAGATCCAGAAGACGGGGTGTCTGGGCTTGTTGTTGGGCAGTGCATGTTTTTAAGAAAGTTCTCACCTATCCGTTGGGGTTAGTTTAAGGTTCCCCTGCAGTTCTCTGCTCCACAGAGGCACGGTATCTTTTCGTCCTCGATGGGGAACTTGTAGTCATAGGTGATCTCATCGTTAACATTTATTGGCTGCCGGGAGTAGATGACGATCTTTTTCTGCGACTCCACAGTGATGACCTTGGCGTAACAGTTTGGCTGCAAAACACAAAGCAGAACATGATCAATATGGCTTTCGACTCCAAAAGTACCTTTTGTTAAGACAACGTACAAGCAAACTCACATTGCAACTGTGATTGATGAAGCGGGCAAAGTTGCCACATTTGGTTGCATCTATAATGGTATCGTGATCCACACGGAACATGTAGCTACTGCCGATGCCCTTCTCCTCATAGCGCTTCTCTCGCATGTCTGCGATAACCTGCAGATGGAGACGAGACAGTTACGAACAGACTGGCCAGCAGCTAGCAGATGCTGAAGGTTTGGTTAGCTTCACGCTCACCTGTCGGATATTCTGGCCGACATATTCGATAACCATCTCATCAGCAGCAATAGGTTCCATGGCGAACAATCCCCAGTCATGAATGTGACTTTTACAGAACCGGATCTTCTTTTTACGGAACTGTGGAGAATTTGAGACTCGTTAGATTTTGACAAGGCTCATATTTTGATTGGTGATGTTGAACAAGATATAAATAGCTGGGTTTCGCTTGTCCTACCTTGAGCTGGTTGAATTTGAGGAGGTCACTGTCGCAGCTGAAGGACGACAGCAGGCGGCGCTGTTCAGACCGCCGCTCTGAACCTGCCCTCGTGGACACTTGGGGCTGTGCTGGAATACTCTTCCCCTGTGAGAAATCACACACAAACACAGTAGATACTTCATTAAGCTAAATTGCCAAAGATCCTGATGTTGATTGTTAGTAAACTCCAGTATTTTATCACTGCGGCCCAGTGCCCACCTGAGTGTCCACATCAGGCTCTTCGGACTGCAGGCGTGAGCTATTCAGATACTTCATTTTGTCTTTCTTGTCGATTTTGTAATAGCCCTCGCTGCGGGCGCAGCCGGTGACATGGTCGCGTATACCGTCCTCTTTCCGCTTCTTCTTCAGCCCTGATGTGCTGCCCATGTTGGTAGGTTCAGAGGAGTCAAGGAGTCTTTCTTTACATGAACAGATAGATCTCCACATAACAGGTATGCAAATACTAGCAATTAATTTTAATGGACATAATTATTTTATATCAATAATGTCAACAAGAGAGTTCCAAAACTGTGAATACTGGGGTTCTATTTGAGATGTAGAAAACTACATTTTCAACATCAACCGATGATAATCAATTCAATTGCGCTACTCCGTTTGAACCCACTAGGGGCATAATTTCGAAATTTCAAAAGGAACTAAATGACTTCGCCAAATGCCCCCAAATCTTTTTTTTTTTTTAATTGAATTCAATTTGCCGCCACTAGGGAGCAGATGTTACCAACGGACACTTTCATAGGATTTTACACTTAAAGTCGTTGTCATTGATAAAAGACAATGGATTTATATTTATTGCTAATTCGCACATTTACATTTTAGCAGTAAAGGATATGAGGATGGTGGACCCAGAGGGTGTCGTTGAGCCAGTCGTTGCCATTGTCCTGCTGCAGCATCTTGTCGTAAGTTATTTTCAGGTAGCGGATGTCCTCCTCATCAATGCCGTCATTCCAGATGTCATACAAGATGGTCATCTCCTCAAAATCTGAGCGGGGTAGGAAGCTGGGGCGGAGTGGTGATGTCACAGGGGAGTGCATGGACAACAACAACTCTTGCCAGCCCCGCCTCTGTCTGCGCGTCTTCTGAACAGGTTCCTCGACGTAAGACAACCTGTCTTCCACCTCAGGTATGACTGTCTGTGTTTGGTTTTCCTCTTCCTCCAATGGCGTGGAGTCACCATCTTCTCTTTTGAAGGTCTCTGAAGGGTGGTCTGGGTACAGATCATTTACCGGTAGATCTGGAGGTGAAGAGGCCACCATTGGAGCTGGAGGCTCTTCAGAATCTGGAGAGGTCACCATAGGTACCTTTTTAGACTTGGGGCGTCCCGGTTTCCTCTTGCTTAGAGTAGTATCTAAGGGCACAGGAACATCTATCATTGGAACAGGAAGGTCTTTTGGAGCAGCAGGAGAGGAAGTTTCAACAGAAGTGGGAGAGGAGCCTTGGGAAGGCAGAGGTGGCTCCTGAAGTGAAGCAGCAGGAAGAGAAGGACCAGGGAATGGGGAAGAATTTGCATTGTTAGGCTGTAGGATGGCCTGTGGAGAGGCGCTGAGTAGAGGCTCTTTAAAGAGAGACTTCTCCTCCAAGCTCTCAGACGAGGCCTTCCTGTGAATGGGAAGGCCTGCAGATAAAGCAGCAGAGTCAGGGAAAGCTGGGGTGAAAGTAAGATCTCTACCTGGAGTCCGAGGGATACCAGCGCTGAGGACAGGGGATTGAGCGGGATAAGAAAAAGGGCTGCTGGGAATATGCGGCGAGCTCAAGCTGTTACCTGTTAACGGCGTGTCACTACCTGGTGTGACAGGAATCGTATCAGTGCTCTGAGACTTTCCCAAACCCCGGGGTCTGTCCATAAGATCTCTCCCTGGTGTGCGTGGGATGTCCTCTTCCGTAGGCAACCGCCCACGGACAGGCATATCTGGCAAAGCTTCGGGAAGCGGCAGAAGGGATCGAGCTTCAAGGGCATGATTGGGGGGAAGTGGAAGGTGCATTGAGGGCATAGGGAGAGAACGAGGGATTGCAGCCTCTGATTCTAGGGGAACCGGGCCATCACGACCAGGGGTACAAGGAAAATCTTCTGCAGGTATCTTTGGTCGGGTGTCCTGATCACTGTCTGCAAACGAACCTGTTGGGGTGGGTGGCCGCAAGCTACCAACATCCTCCAGGGTGGCTTCAGCTTTGGGCACTGGAATACTGACCGCCAAATCAATATCTGGTTCATCAGCTGAAAAGAGACAACAACCAATCAGGATCTGACTTCAACACAGAATACTCAACTGCTACATGAACATCAAACTAAACAACAATCAAGGCTCTGACCTGGCAGTCCTCTGGGAGATGGAGGCCACATGTCTTCAACTCCAGGCTTGATTGAGCTCACTGCAGTATGTTTGTGGTCAACCTCTGCCTCATCCAACGCTTCCAACCTGCCCAACTCATTTGGTTCCTCTTCTGGTGGTGGTCCTGTGGGGGTACTTGGAGCTTTTACGTCAACATCCTCCTCTTCAGAAGACGAGGATGAGGAAGATGAGGACGTCGATGAGGTTTGTGCATCATCTTCATCTTCATCCTCCATTGCTACTGCCTGCTCTTCTTCTTCCTCTTCTTCCTCCCCTGAACTCGATTCGTAGTCAGACGAGCTCTCGCTCCCAGAAGAATCGGAATCAGATTTGGAAGAGGAAGATGAGCTAGAAGATTCTGAGGGGGCAAAGAAGTGAAGGTCATTACCTCAGGTCAATTACAGTGACCACAAGGGCTCAATATTCATCAAACTTTTGCCATTACCGTCATCAGATGACTCCGATGATTCACTCTCACTGGAGTCTGATTTGCTCTTCTTTTCATCATCTTCCTCATCCTCCATATCCTAAGAAGGCATGTTTATGTTAGGCTCAAATAAGTGTTGTATATAGAGCCTGATAACTACACTTGCTTAAGGTTTATTAAGAAATACTGTGGATAGGTGCTCACCATGCCAGAGGACAACCTCTCAGAGGCATCTTCCACTGGCACCTCTTCATGGTCTGAAAGTGATGACTCCTCTTTGCCAGAGGTTTCCTCCTCCTCCTCACCTTCGCTGTCCAGCTCCAGAGGCCTGGCTGGTCTTCGCTTGGCAGAAGAACCACCACCATCTGCTCTGGAACCATCCATACGAAGATCTGTTCTTTCTGACTCTGAGAATGAACCTTACCAAGTTAGTTTATAAAAATGGCATGAAATCATGTAAAGCATTGCCACTTTACAGCCAACAGTGGAAACAAGTTGTCCAAGATTCAGTTTAAAGATCAGAAATATGATTAACTAGGCAAGTATATCAATCACACACCTTCATCTTCCAGCTCATCATCGACAGGTGTGGATGGTCGCACCCTCTTATTGTCATTGGTAGATGTTGGCTCAGGGGGCTGTTTCCTTTTAACCTGCAAACAAATGAGCAGCAACTGATAATGAGCAAATTTAACAGTACAACAGCAAACTAACAAAAACACAGGGTAGCAGTTTGGTACCTTGAAAGATGGTAATCGGATGGCACCGCGTAGGCCTATGCCGAGTCCCATTCCCTCGAAGCCCAGACCCTCAACCTTGGTCCAGTTTTCGAGTAAGCTAGAGGATATAGTCTCTTTGGGTTTGGCCCGTTCTTTTTCCTCATCTTTGCCCTCACCTGTCTTCACAGGTGTAACCGCAGCCTGCAGGTGCAGAAACATGACGACGGCAGATAATTCTGTTAGTATAATTACATGACCTCAGGTTTGAAAATTTAATAAACTGTGGTTTTCTTTTTGACTAATTGTTCCAATACTCTTTGGAACATTCAGTTCTGGAATAAGCTAACATTTAATTTAGAGCAAGAGTACAGAAGTAAGGGATATTTTTAACTGTTGTACAAGTTTGTCCATTACTATCCTCTCCAGAGCACCAACAGATTAAATATCAATTTATTAACCCATCCAAGGAAGGTTTTAGGGAATGTAATAACATTATTATATTAACTTATTACAAATATTATATTATTAAAATATTTACTTGTCCAAACTTCTCCATTTCATTTTGCAGTATGTCAGTGCAGTTCAGCAACATTTAGGATGAATGCATGACTGTTGAACAAGAAGTCATTTAAAGGGAACGATATTTATGAAAGTTACTTATCAACTTGACAGTGATTTTGTATCTGGCACAACTTAAATAGACTGAAAACCAAATTTGCTGCATTTGTTATTATTCATTTCCAGAAGTATTTACATATTCAGCAACAGGGATCATGTAACATTTAAAACAGGCCTGGGTTTGTTAAATGGCTCTTACCTTGGCCGAACGCTCCTGTTTGTCCCACCACTCATCAAATGCCCTGAAGGCCACCACCTCCACCATCTTTCGGTTGAGATCTCTTTTCATGATGGCCTTCAGCTCCTTGACGATAACCATAAGAACTCCATCCACAGTGGCTTTGTGTGGGTCTTCCTTTTGGGGCTCATAGCCTGGAGGGGGAACAGCAGGGTTGAACTTGGGCATGTTGGGTAGGGGCCAGGGTTGCCCGTGACCCACAGTGCCTGCAGGTGCACCAACCATAGACAGAGGCGGATACGGGCCCCCAAACTGCATGGCTGCGGCGGCAGCAGCACCGGCGCTTGCAGCAGCCCTGCTGATGAAGTGAGGGTAAGGGTATGACAGCTGGCTCTGCGCCATGCGACTTAACATCTGAGTTTGCATCTGGAAGGACATGTGAACGCTGCCCCACTGTGATAAGGAGCTCATCAGGTCCATCTGCATAATGGGCATCATGCCAGGGGGATAAGGGTGCAATGGGTGTAGCATTGGATGGGGGCCAGCCAGGTGCGGTACAGTTGGAAGAGGAGGCGGCGGCGGCAGTGGGAAGCCAGCCTGTGGATGGGGCAGTGGGGGGAACCCTGGTGGGGGCATGGGAATGGTCTGCATCGGAGACATCGCAGAGTTGACCACAATGTTTTTGGCACAGTCCCCGCTAGTGATCGGTGTGCCAGGCATCTCATCATCAGAAATCTCCATGTCTTCACCTGACGACTGATGGCCCTGCGTTTAAAAAAACAAACCCAAACATCTGTTGCATTAGAGCACAAACAAGTCATTTACAAAGCTAAGCTGGTGAACACTATCTATTGGTCTGTATTGCCTTTGGTTTAACAACCCCTGTGCAACTATGAAAAGATAAATTTCGTATTTCCCCCTCCCCCCCTTTTAACTTGATCTAGACATAAAATTTTAATAAAGTTCTGTTGCTTAAGAGAGCATAATAATGGGCCAGATTCACAAACATCTTAAGAAATAAATTAAGTTTGTAAGAATGTTCCTAAGTGCAATTCTTGAAAAAGTTCTCAAATACATATGTCCTTAAGAACATCTTCATCTGCGCTGCAACAGCAAATGCATCCTGCGCATTCCTATGCACTGAATATTGCCAAAGATTATAGGTGCTTCCAAAATCGTGTACTTATGCACTATGCTATAACGTTTTGTAGTATAAAAAAACTGCGTAGCGAAGGGAGATGGTCTATCAGATTCCGATTATTAATGACAAAATAACCTCATAAAATTCATAAACTACATGGTTGAGTACATAGTGTATAAGTGCATAGCATATAGTACGTCATTTGGGATGCAGCTATAGTCATATTTATAGGCTTAAATTAACAGCGAAAAGTAAACAAGTAAAATTCCCTATCTAACACATAGGCTAATCATGACCGATCATTGTTTACAATGTCATCACTGTCACTTCAGAGAACTTGTGCACATCACTATTAATAGTCCTTCTATGTATTATATATAGCTATTGTTGTTGTAATGCTTAAATTTAATTCATTTGAAATAACCCAATAAATTGAATAATTGAATAATTCTTACTATTTGGGGTTTAAGACAAGTCTGGGGCTATCCTAACTTTAAGAAGTTATTCACAATGGTTTTTAAGAAGATTATTTTCAAGAATTTGAATTCTTCTTAAGTTTTGTCTTAAGAAGAATCTTGAGAAAAAAGATTAGAATGTTGTTAAAAATTGTTAGGATTAAAAATATTCGTAACTTTTTATTAAGTTAGGAAATAAGAAGAAAATGGCAGTTAAGAAGAAATTTCTACTTAAAGTTTCGGTAATCCGGCCCAATGAGTATTTCATTAATTAAGTTACCCGTTGTTATTTTCCTATTTTTCAAATATTTATTTAATGTTTTGAAATAGCATTTATTTGTACAATTTGAGTTTTTTTTTTTTTTTTGGTAGTTTTGTTTTTATCATTTATTATCAAGTGCTTTTATCATTTTATTTATTTCAATTTAATTTATTATCTTTAATGATTCCAGTTTTAGTTTTTGTAAAATAACATTTATTTCATTCATTTGCAAAGTCAACATTTCTAATTTAAATTTATGTTCTTTGAAATTTAGGTTTGTCATAAAAAATATATACAGGGTTCCTACAGGTTTCTTTAAGTTAAATTCAAGTCTTTTTAAGACCTTTTTAAGACCATTTATATAAAAAATTAATGCCTATTTCACGTCCCTACCAGCAAAGAAAAACAAAATCCTTGAACTTGTGTTCATTTATTTTTCAAATGTGGAATGGGTAAAAGATAAGTCAAGCAGATTTGAAAAATAAAAACATTTCAATAGGCCACAAGAAAGTTTGCCAAACAATGTTGTTTTTTAACATTAGCTAGCTACTTATTCCATGCTGGGAATATGGGGAACTGAGAGACCCCTGAACAATAAACATCGAAAATCAGAACTCAACAATAAATTAAATTAAGAAACACAGTCAACTCCTTAGCTCTTCACTCAGGGCAGCAATCTCTTTATCAAGGTTGTCCACTGGTTTCAACCAATGACTAAAAGAGTTTTTATCCAGCCACGCTTCATTAAATTTACATTTCCCCATAACCTCAGAATGAAATTGGTAGCTAACTAACGTAACAACAAACGTTAAAAATATAACGCCGTCAGTCAACCTTTCCTGTGGAATGCTGAGATTTTCTTTGATTTTTCGCGCTTCTCCTTTGCTTGTTGCTTGAGGTCTGTGTTGTGTTGTTTTGCTTTGCAGTCTATGGTTGTGGTGCTGCAGCGCGTGATCTTCATTTACTGAAGGCATCACGTGTTCGCAGTATTTTGTACTGTGACCCGGGGCTGTGTTGCGTTCTCAATTATTGGTTCTGCCACTCTTTATTTATACTACGTCATTTAATCAAAATAATAGTGGTTGACAAATGAAACTTTTGAGGAAAATTACAATACGGAGAAGTTACATACAGCACAATTTTTAAAACCCAGACATCAAAATTCAAGACTTTTTAAAGTCTTTCCATCATCCCAAAAATTTACCAATAAAATTAAAAAAAAAACTCTGACAAAAAATCAGTATATCCAATAATATATATTTACTTGAGCTTTATTTCAGTAATTTACCAATTTTATTAACTACAACACTGTGACAAACATGCTGTATATTTAATAAAGCAAAAATAGCACTGATTAAGATGTTTGCTTTCCAATAATTAATTAAATAATTGCTTTAAGTGGTCTTATGCTTTTTCACTTTTTATAAATTGCTGATTGTACAATACTGGACAATGATGTAATCTGCAGAATTTATACTTCAATTATAAGACTACAGTGTTTCCCATACATTTATTTATTTGTGGCGCCTGCCACAATATCAAAACTGACCATCACAAATAGATTTTCTAAAAAGCTTTGAATTAGTTGAATAAACATGAGCACTGCATGTTTCAAAAAAACAAGGTGCGGGTGTTTTTATATCACTGTATTTCTAAAGGAATCTGACTGTCTTCAGAAAATTCTGGATGTCATTTTCATTTCTTCTTGCATGTGATGTCTGGTAAAGCAGTGTTTGTGAGCGAAGCGCTGCTTTGTGTACAGCTGTTACTGGCGAAACCTCGATCTCTACCACTCCAACATTGCATCCTGCTGGCAGAGAATGAATTTGCACATATATGTGCCACAAATAGAGTGCAAGTCTGTGGGAAACACTGGACTATGGTATAAATAAATTCATCTGTATAACAGTTTCACTGCAATTCATGTTATAATGTTAGAATTAAAAAACAATAAACACAATACATATTACCTTTGCACTTATCTGTACATAGTAAATGCAGTTATTTTTAAGTGGTTGTTGACATCCTATCTAATACTTGATTTAGCAAAAAAAAAAACAACAAAAAAAAACAACAACAATAACGTTACCACCATAGAGATATATATATATATATCTATATATCTATATATATATATATATATATATATATATATATATATACAAATATATATATATATATATTGTTACCACTCTAATATGTCTTGCAATATCAGTGCATGCAAAGGTTCTGCGCGATCCTCTTGTTTAATATTCTCAGGGTCTGAATCCGGCTCAAAATGATATGGCAATATTGACGCCATCCTTAACTATACTGGAGCTGATGGAACTCGGTGCTTTGGCAAGGGGCGGGGCAGTACTGAAACACTGTCTAAGCTGTTAGCCAATCATAACGGACTGGGACAGCTAACCAATCACAACACATTTCATTTTTCGGAAGGCGGGCCTTCATCAAACCCGAAACTAATCGAGCCATTTATGCCAGGCTGTGGAGAAAGGTATTGTAATAATGTAAATTATTTGAAAAATAATGTGTTTTTTCTAACCACCAATCATGAGAGAATGTTCTAGTATTGCCCCAAAACAAAATCAAGACTTTGTAAAAGAGCATAATAGGACCCCTTTTAAGATCTTAAAACTAGTGTGCAAAACTCACCAGTGCATGTGGGGCCCCTTTTCAAAAGGATTTTGATCATAAATCAGATCACCTAGAAAAGTATTATCATGCTCTGTTCAACAAACTGAGTGACTTGTTTACAGCCCAAATGATACAGGACTAGTTATGCACCAGAATTACATTTTTAGTGTTAAAGTCTATTTAAATCATTAACCCAAAGCAATAGTAATGATATTCTTTTGAAACAATCATTGTAAATAGCTTGAATGTAGGAATCCAAAGACTTTCAGATATGACACAGCCCTTGTTAAACGATAGTTTTAGAGATTTAGTAAGAACAGCACTATCCTGATGGTCCAGCTTTCAAGCAGGAAGTAAAGCACAAAAGTGTGCTAACGGCTGTTCATTGTTTCTCAAGTTGAACTGCGTGTAAGAGGAAATGAAAGTGTGTTGCACATAGGCGGCATTCACTGTAGGATCATATTTCATGGGGTTGCCATACAGAGCTAGGGGCTGTAATGCAAACAAGTATATTTACAAGAGGAAGCCTCATTAGGCATTGAACATGTATGTCCTTACTGCAGATGCCCAATATTCTCACATTTCTCTATGGAAAGCATATTTGGTACAGATTAACATTTAGGACTTAAACAGTGCCAGGCTAAACTCTCTATTTTTCATGCTGCTGAAATGTCACAAAGGGTTGAGTTGCAAAATCTCAAGTAAACAAGGAAATAAGCAGTGATGCCAAGAAGTCTCCTGGCTAGACCTATGGGTTTAAATAAACCCTACAAAACATTGCACACTGAGATCTAAATTAAATATAGAAAAAACAAAAACATGCTTTGCAGCCAGATTGCACTATTTCTTCTACAGCTAAAATGTGAAACAAAAGGGAAAGTAAAGGGCCACTTTAAAGGAAGATGAGTGCGGATGCCTCTCACATTTCTTCTGGGTCCTCAAACCCTCCATACAGAAACTCATAATATCCTATTTAACACCACATCAGAAGTCTTTGAGTCGTTAGATCCATTACAAACTAATAGCTAATAGTAGCAAACTACACTAAAGCAATTTAGAAGGCAACACTTTAAAACACTTAGAGCATATCGTTTTTTGCTACAAAAATGTCAAAAATATATTATTTAATCAGTTTCAAAAACTGAAAAACCGATTCAATGAGGCTTACAAATCAGTTCATTCCATCTGAACAAACTAAATCAATACTTCAAAAAGGGGACATTTCAGAAGAACTGTTTGTGCAGCTGCAAACTGAACTAAACTGAATCAACGCTGAACTAAATTGAACTGAATAATGACAGTATTGTCTGTTATTTAGAGGTGCTTTCCAGCAAAAATGGTTTATAAAGAACTCTGCAATCTTTATACTATTACTTTCTTTTTTTATTACTTTGAAGTGTCTTTGAAACAATCTGTATTATTTAAAGCACTATATAAATAAATTTGACTTGACAGTAAAGTTCAGCAAAGAGAGATCATATCTAAGGTCTTACCGTGTCCATTTTGTCAACGGGCGTCCGTGGTTCTCCCGCACAGCTTTTACTGTGCATGTTGGAGGGCGACATGGACCTAGAGTTTGACAACAGGGAAGCAGTACCATGAATAGGTTCATCATCATCCGAATCAGGAAGCGGCGTTGGGCTGATGTCCTCCAGGCCGGTGCTTGCAGGCCGCGAGGGCCGCTGGGGTGGAATAGGGGAGAGCTGAGAGGACGAGGAGGAGATCGGACTGCCGTCCATGCGAACCTCAGCATCTGAGTCTCCGCGCTCGTTCAGGAAGGGCTTCAGAAGCATTTCTATGCGCGAGTCCAAGCTGTTGCGCTCGGAGTCCTGGGTCGGGGTGCCCAGCGACGGGCAGGGCTCCGGCGTGGAGGGGGGAGGCGTGGCTGGTTGGGCTTCTGGAGCAGGGGGTGGCGGCTCGGGGGTTGGTGGCGTTGCAGGCCTGTCTCTGACAGGCATGAAGTCGGTGCTCGAGGGTGGCGGGGCTTGAGGCGGTCTCCTATAATCCACTTCCCGCTGAACAGGCTGGTGGAAGGAGGGCTCTGTGTGAGGGTACACTGGGGGCATTGGGGGCTGATAAGGAGAGAAAGCATTCTTGAAATTTGCACTGGCTGGTGGCGGCGGCGTGTGTGCAAAAGCAGGCGACGGTGGCTCGGGGGGCTGATGCTGCTTAAAACTGGGTGGTTGCTCTGCATTGCCACGATGTGCCCCTCCTCCTGTACCATGGACATAGTGCCTCTCTGGCCTTCGGTTGTAGGCATCCTGGAATTTGGTTTCATGCCGTCTCGACTTGTAGCCTCCCGAGGATTCAGCACGGCTCGACTGGAACGCCGGAGTTCCCTGCCTGCTGGAATAGCTGGAGTCCTGAGAGAACGGGGTGCCTGATGGCCGCGGGGTGTGTGGGGTACCCTGGGACTGTGGCGTATCCTGCCTTAGGCTGGAGTAGGCCGTATCCAGGGACATGGGGGTGTTGGTGCCGCCCGGCGTGGCTGTGCCTCCGACTGCAGAAGAACTGCCTTCGGACAGTCTTCGCAGCGGCTGTGAACACAAAAGCATGACCAACTTAAACACATTTCAGAATTTCTCAATGCAACTTTTTCATAAACAAAATCACTCCTCTGGACTTTCTAATGGCATTAACATGCTAAATATCAGTTAATGGCACTCTCTGTTTTCACATGGCCCCGCTGTGTGATAATGCTCATAACTGGAGTTGTTATAGTGTGCAGCTCTCTGCTGGTAGCAGCTATTATGTGCATTTCAGTCAGTGTCCATTTAACCACCTACTGAACTGATAAACTGGATTAGAGATAAAGAGGTTTCTTCTAGAGAGGGAGAGCATTTATACACTGTGCTGGTGTAAAATACCTTTTGTATTAAAATAATGTGTTAACTAATAGGTTAAAATTTAAACTGATTTAATTGTCATGACAAGATTCTAAAAAGCTCAAAACTCCAGCATGTTATACAGTGTGCTGGGGTAAAATACTTTTTGTACTAAAACAATGTGATTCAAACATTTTAACGCATTTAATTATTATTATTAAATATCTCAATACTCCACATTACAACATTATTAAATGTACATAAGAGTAATAAACTATGTTTTTAAGAAATACATAATATGAGCATTTGTAGTTAAAAGAAACAAATTAAATAAATAAACTTTTGTTTTTGTTCTGAATCAAATAATTGTTTTTGAACAAACCAATTTGATAAAATGATTCCAGCTGCCTAAAGCTATTTTGATATTGGCATTCTTCATACAGCTGTAAATAAAAAATGTTTTTAATTTTTTGCTTTGTAGTACAACCTTAAGTGTTCCGATTCTTTCTATAATTAATGTCACACGTAATAGCATAATTTGGTTTGGTTTTGGTTTTTACCAGCAGGGCTTCAACCAAGCTGCGTGGAGAAACTTCACAGGCCTCTTCACCACCAACTGGAAGAGTGAGTGGAGTATAACTTCCATTGATCAGACGCTGGAGGTACCTTTGGCGATTTTCACCTGAACAGATAGATGAGATTGCACAATTCTTTGGTGAACATGATTAGTGAAATACAATGTGGGCTACATCTAAAGGACATACACATTTTATCTATTAGTTGCATTACAATCTAAGAAAAAAAGAAAGAAAGAAAAAGTATGCAATTCCAATTTGCCTGCATTATATTATCCAACAAATGTTACATTTCATTGTTACATTTTCCGTTTTCAGTACCAGTACATATTACGCTTTTGTTGTTGTCACAAAAACATAACAGAAAAAAACTATTTAATTGTAAATCTTAATAGAAATGTGCTTTTGCCAAATACCATTTCATTTTGTTACATTTTCCGTTTCAGTACATATTAAGCTTTTGTTGTTGTTACAAAAACATAACAGAAAAAATCATTTCAGTGTAAATCTTAATAGAAATATGCTTTTGCCAAATACTATTGGCTAATAATCTCACTTGAAAATAAAATTACTAAAACAAGTCTGTAAAATGTTACATGCATTGTATGTTAAAAATGTTAAAACTTAAATATACATATAAATACACCTATTTATATACATAGACATCATCTATATATACACATCAATTAAGAAGATTACAGTATAATGCATGAAATGCATGCACTTTCTATTCACGTCACTGACGATAACAGATGAAACGGTACTGTCTCTTTAAGAGAGGGGAGACCCAATACAGCTGTCATCCTGCCTTCAGGATCTCACTTTTACAAGGTTAATGACGATTCAGTGTGCTTGTCCTTCAGTAAACCGTCCAAACCAAAGCTTTAACATTTCCAACATTTTCATTTGTATAACAATTATGTTTTAGTCTTGGTTAACCACCTCCTATATATTTTATAACACACAGTTTTATTTTAAATACTTATATACATATTTTACTGAGGTTAAACAATTGCTATGTAGCTACAAACTATAACTAAATATCTAATTAACAGTTACAGCAACGTAAAACGTCAAAGCAAACACGTCGGTTTATCCCTCAACCGCTGACTTGCAGTTTAGTGGTTACCAAGCAACCAACGTAAATTTTCGCACGTGACTTCATGTCACAAGCAATCTATTCAAATAGACGAACACAAGCGTTATTTTGATGTACTTCTGTCAGATAACGTTCCTCCGAATAATATTAGATGTCGTAGATGTCCAGTTTAGTATTTTAACTCTTACCTTTAGGGTCCAGCTCCACGTGGATGATGTTGCCCATGACAGACGTGTTGTGTAAGTTCTGGACAGCGTCCTTCGCCGCCTTGACGGTTCCGAATACAACTTTAGCAATTCCGAGGTGTTTTTTGTTCTTCGGATTGTACAAAATTTCCACCTGCTCAATGTCGCCGAACTTCTTGCACATGTCGGTGAGGAATCCCTCTCTGACGTTGTCGTTGAGTTTGGCGAACGTGACCTCCTTCGGGGGCACGCGACCGACGTAACACTCATCGATCTGAGGAAAAAAAAAAGAAAGCGATTCTTTAAAACAGAACGTTTGTTTGAAGTCACTCAAAACGTCATCTCACGTCATATACTGTTTGAATGAAAGCACGTGTCTCTAGTAGTAGTACGTTATATCTAAAAGAAGAACGTTAAATCACTTGTTTCCGAACACTAAAGCGTTCCGTGGACGTCAAACGTCCTGCAGTTGGACACTTAAAAAAACAACCACAACAACAACACTCGAGACAAATGCACACATGTGTCAGGGGGGTGTGACTGACTGAACTACCTTAAATTTAGGAACCGGGAGATCCGTCTCCTTGTATTTAGTCCACATACGACCGATTCTCGGGTCTCGAACGCTGTCCACGGGAGGCATGCCGGGGTTCTGCAAACAAAACAAACACATTTATAAACACTTTACATAAGGAAGTGTACTTTACACAGAGAGAGCAGTCAAACCGGGCATGTCACTGTCACCAGAACGACTGCGGTACAACCAGAGCTCGTTTAGCTTTAAAACGAGTGGACAGTCGTGAAAGTTTGGCAACGGTTAAACTCTTTGATGTGCTGTGTCAGGTGTTTACAACGCGACGGCTATTATATCCATTCAGCGCCACAACACACGGGTCGATGTGTCCGTTGTAACGGCTCGTTTCGCTCACCGGAACGCTGAAGCTCTGTCCATCGTAGCGATACAGTTTGTGCGATCCCTTTTTCAACGCTGGGTCAATAATCAACTTGTAACTTCTCCAGTGATGACTTCGTTTCTCTCCCGAGCTGCAGAGAGGATGGCTGTTCTCCATTCCGTTCGCCAAACCTAACGACGAGATGACAAAAAAACAGAAAGTACGCTTCACACTCCTGACATGGCAAAGATTGATATTTGCACACAAACAGTAACGTTAACGTTACGTTGTAGAAAACGGGGGGTTCGGAGCGATACCCGAAACAGACATTACAGAGGAAGAAAAAACAGAAAGCTTACTTGAACTCTGTCTTCTAGCGTGATCTTCATTTAGCTTGTTTCTTTCTCCAGGTCTGGACATTGTGCGCCCGATCGAGTAGTTTAATATAAAACGGCTAGATCTTCAACGTTTCGCCGATCACATTACATGATTTTAAAGATACTGCCTCCTTTTTGCCAGCCAACACATATTGTGTGCCTCTAGTCTGGGGTTTCTGTCTCTCACAATACACCACTATCTCAGCCTTCCGGCACATTCGACACGCACTTGCGATTTATTGTTTTTAATGCTTAGGCTAACGCGGTGTTTT
The DNA here is from genome assembly GCF_018340385.1 of Cyprinus carpio. Classification (NCBI taxonomy): domain Eukaryota; kingdom Metazoa; phylum Chordata; class Actinopteri; order Cypriniformes; family Cyprinidae; genus Cyprinus; species Cyprinus carpio. The sequence continues at coordinate 19,392,420 of NC_056606.1, read as the reverse complement.
TGTGCGGCAGTCAGAAACACGTACAAAATGAGTTATGTGCGCTAAACGAATATAAGGTGGACATATCTTGAATTTCTAGCAGGAAAGCGAACGCTTTGAACGCGTTGAATCTGCGCGATAGATTTACGTGGACGTTAAATACAAGATGGACATGGAGGAGCGACGCTGGGGAAGGTTGTTAAAACTGAATTGGGACACGCGCTGGAAGCCCAAATGATTTGGTTTAGAAACGAACTGCGTTTTTGTTTTTATTTAAACATTAATTCCGGAATATGCCTTAAGCTTTGCATTCAGAATGTGCTAGTAAAATGAACTTTCACGAGGGTTCATCCTATATAAACGACAAAATAAAGTGGTGATTATTGTGTTTAAACATCTAATGTTAGTTTTTGTCTTGTACTGATACTAGTAGTGATGCATGTCTCAAACCATTCCCAACATTGTTTGATATTCTGCGGTGCTTGGGCAATTGGCTGGTTAACAGCAGCTCTCTCTCTAGCCAATCAGATTGAAGCACCACAGTAGATTCAGCTATTAGAAGCACAGCCTTCAGTTCTTCCTACAGAGAGCAGAAAGAAGGCTGAATGCAGGCGCAGCCATTTTCTCCTACACTGGGACTCAATGGTCAAAATGGGTTTCCTTTGTTCCTAAAGGGATCTAAATCTTGATTTCATCAGCCTTTTATGGACTATTTAATACATACAGTGTTTCTGTTTACAGGATCTGAGAAGAAGGAAGATGAAATGTTGGATGGTATCCCTTTGACATTTTTAAACTTTTTTTCTCTTCCTGGAAACCATCTTTGTCCCAGCAAACTAGGTCATGGCACACCCATATAACAGCATTTTATTCTTTAGTAAAATGCTACTGAATAAACATTTTGCATTTGATTATATTATTACTAACTAGACTGTAAAAAGAGAGAGAGAGGGAGAAAGAAAAAAACACATGAAAATTACCAACTGCTTGTAAGGCCCTGCCTTGTTCAGGGCCAAGCATTAATCAATAAGTAAGTTTATCTTTATTGTCTTTGCTTATTTAGCTGCAGAATAAATGTTTTATTGCTAATTAAACTGAGGCATTTATGTAAACTGGCTGAGTTTTTATTTCTTTTTAGTGCTCCCTAAGTGTCATTAGTTTTGAGTAAAGCTTTGTCTTCAGAACATTCATTTGCATGCTGTTCTCTCTCTCTCTCTCTCTCTCTTTAAATATCCATTTAAATTGATTGCTTCTCACATTTCAGCAAACAAGGCAGGCCATAGAGAAAAAGGACGATTGGCCTTTTGCAAAAAATGCTGAATCACAGGTATGATTGATAGGGTTTGTGGTTGTTTTAATGCTCATCCTGGTTGCGCCTCACTTTAAAAAAAAAAACCCTACAGCAGTACTGGTATCAAGACATATTTTTTTTTAAAGTAAAATGATAATGTGGAATTCACTTTTCTTTCATGACGTTTATATTGGGAATGGTGTATTCCTGGTTTTACAGTTGAGTGGAAATCCCTTTTTTCGATTGGTATTTTCAGTAAGTGAACACTCACTGTATATCTGACCTTGCGCCAAGGGCACACTTTAATTTCATAACACTATTAGTCTCATAACAGCGTACAGCACACGCTAGAGATCATGTATAATTATGACTCTAAACATACAGAATTATCAAAGCACTAACAGAGATATTTACCTTAACATTTTGTTGAAATAATTCTATCAGGCCTAAACGATGAAGAAACAGGAACGTTTTCATTCCCATCTTCGGATCCTTTAACACTGGCTTTAAAGAGGGGGTTGGGTTGCAACGCCTAAAAGGAAGAAAACGACAATAACCATATTTCTGCCGTCGTTTTTCGACATAATTCATCATTTAACACACCAATCTGCGCAGTCTCCAACGAGTGGAGCTGCTGGAAATCTTGAGGCACTTTTAGATATTGCAATATGCAAACAATCCCTTTCTCTTCCTGAAGACAGAATGACAAGAGAAATGCACTCGCTCTTCATCATACAGAAGACAGAGCAGAGAAAAAAATCTTTCCGAAGGTAATGGTTTATACGACCTTATTTGAGAAAAATGATTTGGGACTATTCTATCCGTTTGTTTTAACATGTAACATTAAAATCATATTTATCTTTCAAGTGCATTTTAAAAATACAAGTTTTTTTTTCTTCCTGTGGGGATTTATAGACTTGTAAGAAAAAAAAGCAGATAAAGGTGTAAAAATCATTATTATAGACACCTCTCATTGCTGACCCATGTCCAAAGCGACCTCAGAAATAGTCTGATGTTTAATGGCTTCTCTTGCAGTTCTCGTTTTCAACATGGCGTCTTCACAAGGACATCATTGTGGAAAAGAAAGGCTGCCGCCTGCGCCATTGATGGGCGAGGCTGTCGGTCGCTCTTTCAACAGATTCTGCCTTTGCACGAGGCAATCATTGCAAACACAAACTGACAAAATATAGTCAGAGGGGCTCGCTGTTTCTAAAGCGAGGATATTGCACAAAACTCGCAGTAATATCTCGTGCGTAAAACGCGCCCTCGACGCTGCCGCACAAAGCACCGAAAACCCTGTGGCACAAAAAAAAACACACAGCAGTAATCTGAGAGTTTGGACGCGTGCCACGGGTCCGGGATATGACTGCACCCACCTAACCATTTAAGGTCGGAGCAAGACTCTCAAACACTGTGTGGCATTTCAATCAGCAAGTACAAAGGGAATATCCAGTCCTCTGTGCTCTCTGTCGTCCCCCTTTCAAGAACATTCGGTGCAGTTTATTCGCCAGCCATTCAGAGGAACATTTGACGTGATGCATGCAGGATTGCGCACTACTTATGTTTCTCAGGTCTTCTGCTGAATATATCACACTGTTGCAACACATACCGGTATGTGGTATGCAGATTTTGCACAATTTATGGCTATGCAATTTTGTTTATCTAGCTTATTCCACACCTCTATAAATGTGTAGAGAACGGACGTATTTATAACCCAAGCATCTCATCATTGGAATTTGGTCATTGCCTTTATTTTTTTATTTTTTTTTTCTTTCTTTATCTGTTTCCCTTTCTTTGTGTGCGTTTTGGGGCGACGCCAGCTCCAATTTATCAACCAAAATGGCATTGCGCAAGGGAACGCGCCATCTGTCTTTCGCTTTTTTTTAGGATTCACGCTTGTTATTGCATGCACACCAATACGATTTTGTCTCTCTGCCATAGTCATAAGTAGGACTGATGTCCGAATATTCCAGAAAAAAAGGACTGAAGACGTGGTGACCACATCGTTTCCTGACGCCCAAGGCTGAAGTGGGTCACGAGGCCATTTTATGGCACTCGTGTTTAATTAGGAAAATCCTCTTTATCTTCGTAACCTGCGAACGCAAGCTGTTTCTAACGGCAGGATAGAAGGGTAGAAAAGAAACGCAGAGATCTCAGTCGTCACCAGTATTATCTTCTTGAGGTTTTTTTGTTACCCGACATGCAGACGTGTGTGCGTAATCTTCATTTGTGCTCTGGACAGCTGGAGTGGATCCTCGACAAATTTCGACATTCAACTTCGCCATTAATCATATAACCTAAGCTATGTTAACTTTTGTTTAGATCTTGAACAGTTAATTTTTGAGGCACTCTTTTATATGTAGCCTACTATTTTGTTTATTTCATATTTTTAATGTAATTTTTTGTGGAGACTGGGAGATGTCTGAAATCTAAATTATAAAGGGTTTTTAATGCCAGCAATGTGTGTACATTTCCTGTAATGTGCCTTTTTAATGTCAGTCTAATTTTCCACAAGAAATCTGAGGAAATACTCAACAGATCCCGACGACGATTCGCAATTGCATTTCTCATCGTGTACAATTAATTTAGTAACATTTCACTTTTAACCTTTTTTTTTAGTATTGAGATAAAGATGATTGTAACATTTAATAATATGGTAGGTATATATACACAGAGATGTTGCACTCAATTAACTGCTTTTATGTTGCAATAAATATAACTATTCTTAAATATAAATTTAGTTTTGTATTTATTGACAGATGTGTCGTTTTTTCATTTCTTCCTCATCTTTGCCTAAGTAGCGGTTTCCTCGAAACGAAGCTGACGTTCTGTTCTAACATTGATGTACATTTTAATTTACATTTTTATTACATTTCTCTGTGTGTGAACTGATTTATAACCGAACCAAACGGGCCCATATGGTGGAAAACAAGCACATCCATTTATCGCTGCTGCTGTAGGCCGCTTTTGTCTTTCATTAATGGATATTAACGACCTTTTTATTCATTGACCGTAAAAATCCATAGAAATTGTTTTATGAGAACATAGTGGGTTTTTATAATTAATTTTAGCAGTTTCTCTCCCTTGCCCTGTTTGGAATCAGTACATTATTGTTATGTGATAGAGACAGTCATGACGCCTCCTATCTGTGAGAAATGAGAGGGAAAAAAACAACAACCTTTTTCTAGCCTCTCATTGGCTGTGACGGTGTGGGGGGTGTATTAACTGACACCTATTGGCCATTGGTAAAATAAATTAAGAAAGGTTTGTTATACTCACAAGAGCACTGAGGTTTTGCTTTGAACAACACCCTTTAGCTGGTACTAGGCTACATGGATTCACATATAATTTTGCTTTCTTTTATACAGTGTTTATTTTGTAGGCTATTCATAAAAAAAGTTAAAACAAAGTATATATATATCACAAATAAAGTGTAAAGATTCAGGACTTACCATGATGTGCTACTGAGACATAATTCACAATTGTCTCATAGGGTTCATCTCAAAATAATGCAAATCTTTTTAAAGTGGGAATTTGAACTGAATCATCTTGCATTTGACATTGTAACTATTCTTTTTAATGTTTTTAAATAATTCTTACTAATATACAAGCTAATTATTTTTAAAGAGTGAAATTAAATAGTATGTATAGTATATGAATTTTTATATACAATTATTTATTTATTTATTTTTATTTTGCTGTTGTAATGGGCAGATTTATTAACACCTAAACAATATTATATATATATATATATATATATATATATATATATATATATATATATATATATATATATATATATATATATATATATATATAACATTGTTGTTACCTGAAATAAAGTAAAAAAATTAAGCTTATTTTATTTGAGCTAGTTGGCGAAGTAACATTTTTCATTTTCATTCGGGTTTAATTTGATGCCCTAAAATAACCGAAAACTGAAATGAATAATAATTATATAGACTATAGATTATAGATAAAAACTATATAGCAATATTAAAATAAGAAGAAGAATAAAAACACAAAAGATCATTAAAAACATAAAATTGTAATGAAACCAGGAAATACAAAAATAAAAACTAAGAAAATTAATCTGAATGATACTATAATAAAGGTGGGTAAGTCTCTTAGTAATACAAATAATATTTTTTTTAGTTATGTATATTAGTAACAAAGTCACAATCTTATATAATACACTTAATTTTCAACAATTTGCTAATATAATCACTACAATGATGTTTTGTGTAATATCATCCTAAGCACACCATTCAGAGCAACATCCTGTCCTTCTGTAGACGGGAGAATGTGAGAAATGTGAGAAGATTTTCAAAGGACTGTCTCAATTAACATGTATTTAGGAAGTAAAGTGTCCTGACCGGCTGGAGGGAGTGCCTTCATGTACCCCGCCTAGTGATGGTGCAGACAGACCACGTGTAGACAGGCACAGGAAAGAGTCACACATGTTTAACAGCTTCAGTTACAGTAACACGCTCTGATCTGCTGGGTTCTTGAGAACACAGTCACATGGTTTGAAAAGAAAAAAGGCAAGAGGAGGAGGAGGTTGAGACCGGATAGCAGCATGCTTACCTGGCAAAGTGTTAGTCTCACGTTAGACTCACCAATGAATTTACCTGACACTTCTGTGCACTTGCGCACCTGTTGGAGGAACTGAAAGGACATGACACAGAACGGCACTGTAGCCGGCAATGGCACTCAAACTGATTCTCTCAAAATTGTGATCGTCGGAGACGGAGGTTGTGGGAAAACATCTCTGCTTATGGTGTACGCCAAAGGAGATTTCCCAGAGGTAAGCTTTTAGATGATGATTGAGCTCAAAATGACAATTTTATGTTGGCAAAGTACAAATTCATGTGCTTGACTTGACAGTTTTCAAGTTTTTGCGTGTGTGTAAGTCAACTAGATTTACTTCACTTGTGAAGATAGTTACAGAAATACCCATTTTCAAGAGAAGGACACATTGCAAAATGTATAACAGTCATTTGCACAACATCCTCAGCAAGTTTTTCCACTTCCAGACAGCAATTTTGGTTTCTGCCTACGCCTTAAATGTACTTCAAATGTGTCTTGTAGAAACATGAACTTTTTATGGACTGTCATTAATTATACACCTGTATTTGTTTAATGTTATATTGATGTTCAACAGAAATATGCTCCGTCTGTGTTCGACAAATATGTCACCACTGTATCCTATGGAGGGAAAGACATTCAGCTGAATTTGTACGATACGGCAGGTAAGTGTCTACAGGCGCCAGACACACCTCAGATTCCAGACGCCCCATTCTCTTCAATGACACACTTCATTGATTAAATATCTAGGCAGGAATGTTGAGTGAAACGGGTGTGAGGCCATTAGTAATAGTTTTCATAGCTGTCATCCCTGAGGTCAGGCCTCATACACACTTTGATCATTGCATGATTATCTAAATATATACATATACACACACACATATATATATATATATATATATATATATATATATATATATATATATATATATATAAATAACATTTTTGGCATTGTGTTCAAATTCATTTTAAATTATTCTGCAAGATTTTTTTTTCTTTTTGCAAGATTTTTGTCTTCAATTATTGACATCCAAGACCATACTCTATAAATTATTTACAGTATTTGCTTGAAATAAATGACATGTTAGCCATTGTGAAATATTCTTTTTCTAAGTATCACCCTCCAGTTTTTGAGCTGTGGCTTATTGGGCCAGAATCTGTCTGCGGATGTGGTGCAACTTGCTAAAAGCCACTACTGAATGTGTAACGCAGCTGTTAAATTTGTGGATGAATACTGCATGTATTTAAAATTTTAATCATTTAATTATTTAAATCTAGTACTTTAATGATCATGTACACTACTGTTCAAAAGTTTGGGGTTGGAACGGTTGGTAAGAGTTTTTATTTTATTTTTAATTTTTTGGATGGAGTTGAGTATTTATTCAGCAAGGATGTATTAAATGGATCAAAAGTGACAGTCAAGATATCTGTTATGTTTTTTTAAAAAAAAAAAACTATTTCAAATAAATGTTGTTCTTTTAAACTTTCTATTCACCAAAAGTCCTGAAAACAAAGTATTTTGGTTACCACAAAAATATTAAGTGACAATTTGTTTTTAAGATTTGATATCTGATCATGTGACACTGAAAATGAAGTAATGATGCTGAAAATTCAGCTTTGCATCACATGAATATATTACATTTCAAAATATATTCAAATAGAAAACAGTTATTTCAAATAATAATAATTTTTCAAAATACTACTGTTTTTTTTTTTTTGTTAAATAAATGCAACCTTGGTGACTATAAAAATACTTTTTTAACTCCAAACTTTTGAACAGTAGTGTATTTTTGTAAAATGGGCATATCTAAAGATATTATTACAGAATAATAAAATAAAATAAATGTTTTTGAAGCACCAAACTGGTTGAAAATGGGTTCAATATTCAAACATTTCAGAACTGTACATTTAGGAACTACAGGATATATTTTTATATTTTTAGGCTATTTTTACAGTGAATGTATTGCCAAGTTTAATATGTATTAATCACACTGATCATCAGACATTTTATACCTTATTTGGAATGTTGCACATTCTTGTATTGATCTAATCCTCATTTATTCCTTTACTGACCTCCGTGAACCCCTGACGTCTATATAACCTGAATTTCTCCATGATAAATTCTTCGAAATACTTTTTGTTCTTTTCTCAATTGAACTGTATCTTCAGTAATCGAGCTGCTTATCAGACCCACACTGCTGCCCGGATCTTCTCTGCCTCTCAGGAACAGGATGTTGAAGCCAGGATGTGGTTTTCTACCACATCTCAGTTTTTCTTCTAAATACTTTGTTCATAAAATACGACATACAGGAAGATGCTGTATATGGTCAGAGGTCTCCACCTCTGACTTGTTTAGAAGCATTGCCATAGAAACGCTCCACATAATGCAGCACTGTTTTCAGGTATCAGTGTGATATGATGACGTCATTTCCTTCTAATCTGTTTACTGACAGGCCAGGAGGACTATGATCGCTTGAGGCCTCTGTCGTATCAAGAAGTAAACCTTGTTGTCATCTGCTACGATGTGACCAATCCGACGTCGTTCGACAATGTCACGATAAAGGTGATTTGCCTTCAATTGAGAATGAAACTGTAGTGTTCGTCAGGTGAAAGTCTGTTTTAACTTTGCTTGCTGGCAACTGTGAGCTGATAAACTTTGACCTGAACAGTAGATGATTACAGAAGGACCACCTCTGAAAACAAACAGTATTTCTGGAAGCTTCCTGTCATGTCAGTTCAGAGGAATGTGCCGAGCCCTATTTAAATAAAGGCACAGCAAAGGGACTGTTCATTCATGGCCTAAAGATAGATACAGTACACCATTACGGGATTATGGAAGACCAGAATGTGTATTTATATAAAAGAAGAAGTTCATTTTGAAACATTTTTTCCCTGTTTCCCTACAGTGGTACCCAGAGGTCCGTCATTTCTGCCGTGACGTCCCCATTATCTTAATAGGGTGCAAGACAGACCTGCGAAAGGACAAAGAGAAGATGAGGAAGCTCAGAGCTTTAGATCTGGCGCCCATCACCTACCTCCAGGTTGGCGTTACATTCATATTTATTTATTTAACAGATATTTTTATCCAAAGTGATTTACAAAATAAAGAACTTCACAAGCACTCGGTCTCTTAAAAACAAGTCATATTGAGTTAAGTTCACATATTTTTGGGATACATTTGTTAAGTAATGTGAAAACAGTTGTGCTGCTTAATATTTTTATGGAAATCATAATACTTTTTCTCCAGAAACTGCATATATACATGTATATGTGTGTGAGTTTGTGTGTGTGTGTGTATCTATCTATCTATCTATCTATCTATCTATATATATATATATTAGTGCTGTCAAACGATTAATCGCATCCAAAATACTGTGTATGTTTATTATGTATATATAAATACAAACACATGCATGTGTATATTTAAGAAAATATGTTACGTTTATATATTAAATATATTTATATGAAATAAGAAGTTTATGAATATAAATGTATACATGTAAATATTTTCAAAATATATGCTATATGTGTTTGTATTTATATATACATAATAAATATACACAGCACACACACACATATTATGTAAACAAAAACTTTTATTTTGGATGCGATTAATCGCGATTAATCGTTTGACCGCACTAATACACACACACACACACACACACACACACACACATGCACATGCATACACTCAGTGTTGAAAACGGCTTAATATTTTTGTGGAAACCATGATATATATATATTTTTTTAGAAAGTTCAAAAGAACAGGATTTATTTAAAATAGAAATCTTTGTTCTTTGTAACATTGTCTTAACTGTCACTTTTAATTAATTTAATGCATCCCTGTTGAATAAGCATATTAATTTCCTTAATATATATTAATATATTAACATTTATACATATATATGTATGTGTGTGTGTGTGTGTGTGTATGTGTATATATATATATATATATGTGTGTGTGTATGTATGTATATATTTATTGTGGATATATATATATATATATATATATATATATATATATATATATATGTGTGGTGTGTGTGTGTGTGTGTGTGTGTGTATGTATGTATATATTTATTGTGGGTGTGTGTTTACGCATATAGATATGTTAACTGAATAACCAACCTTCATATCTTTTTCTTAGGGTGAACAGATCCAGAAGCAAATGAACCTCGAGATATACCTGGAGTGTTCGGCTAAATATAGAGAAAACGTAGAGGACATTTTCAGAGAGGCAACCAAGCGAGCGCTAGCGGCCAGAGCTAAAGCAAGACATCATCACAAGAAGAAGAAACGCTGCACCATTCTGTGACCGCTGCCAGAAGAACACACTTGTTCAAGTTTTGTATATATGAACTCGGATATTCTGTTAACATCCGCAAAGCTTCTCACAATTGTTTAAGTTTTCTCAAAGGAATATTTTTCAGGACATGTGGCATGCGTATTCTCACAATCTGTCCACCAAGCAAGGCTTAACTGTTTGACAGAAGTCACCAGGGTGTGTGTGATAAGTCTGTAATGGGCCACGCCACATCCTTCTGCTGGAGTTACTGATATGACTTAATGGAATTTGGTCTGCCATGATTGTGGATCCAATAGGAGATGGAAAAACTGCTGCTGATGTCTCAGGGATGACTATACATATATCACATGGTCACATTTTTTAAATTTGGTTACAATCTGTGTTGTTTATAATGGTAACGCACAACTATCTGAGATACCTGCCACTTACACTGGGTGTAACATGTTTCTGTTGTGCAATGCATGGTACTGACTTACACAATAGTTGCAGTTGCAGAGTCTATAAAGCTTTCTGAAAAAAAAAGAAAAAAAAATTGGGCTATGGTGTACAAAAAAATCCTGGAGATTTCTATGTGTAGACCACCACCATTTACAACATTTTAACTGGAATTTCACTTTTGTTTCTTTCAGTACTGGGATTGTATCTCTTTTAATTTTTTCAGATTTAATTTTGCATGACTCAGTTTTCAGATATTAGGCACACATATGAGTGAGAATCTCTGATTCTTTGCAAAACAAACTTGGTCAGAATACAATAGTGATCTTGTGGTTAGAGCAAAAACTCCTGTTTTGCAGGATGCGACTGCGGTAACGGAAGCTGTCACGGCTACGAAGCCAAGAATGAAATGTTACTTATAAATATATAATTTATTGTTTTATATATTGTATTCCATGAAGAAGAAGAAAAAAGCATTGAGAAAATCGCCTTTAAAATGGTCCAAATGAAGTTCTTAGCAATGCATAAGCCTATTACTAATCAAGAATTAAGTTTTGATGTATTTACGGTAGGAAATTTACTAAATATCTTCATGGAACAAGAACTTAGCTACTTAACATCCTAATGACTTTTGGCATAAAAGAAAAATCTATCATTTTGACCCATACAATGTATTGTTGGCTATTGGTACAAATATACCCCTGCTACTTATGACTGCTTTTGTGCTCCAGGTCACATTTCAGTCAGGTAGCAGGAACATACTATGTTCTAATAATAAGGTGGTACATTTAATTTGATTGTGATTTTCTAATTAAACGAGTAATTAAAAAAAATAAATTTTGCTTATAGTATCTTTTTTTTTACCTCCAATGTAGAAGCACATGCTTCACTCTTGCGCCCTCTGGTGGTGAAGGCCTAAGTAATACACAAGGCCACACAGCTTGAGTCAGATTGAATTTATTTGCTCTATACTAGCAACAGAAGGTGAATAGAAATCCAGCTTAATATCTAATCGGCCCTTTTGAAACCTCCTCTTCCTCCAGTCCGAAGGCTTATTTTACGTTTAAGCAAAAAGTGCAGTTATTTCATTCAACACAAAACACTGATGAAATCACATTGTGAATTGTGACAACTGTAACGCATGATTTATGCAGTAGTTAATTGTGCAATAAAGCATTTCCCAACATGAGAAATCCTTTTAATTACAGCTTTTTGCTTCAAGTACAGTTCACTGAGCCCATGAAAATCCAAACAATTTGTAACACTTGGGTTCTAGGCTAAACTAAACCAGGTGTAAACAGGCAAAGGAGAGCATTAAGGCAAACAAATCATTCTGGAACCAAATGCAACTTCTGTAGTGACCTGCCTCTTTAATATCACATAGGAAAAATGTCTTGTCTGCAAGCTCCCTGATGGTAAACCATGAAAAACTTTGCTTTAAGAAACAAAACAACATGTTTTTTTTCTGACACATTCAAAGCAACGCAGAAACACATACTGGTTCGTCCTTTTACAGTATATGTAATTATAACAGCATCCATTCACATTATACAAGATATAGTTCAGCATTTGTTATTCTGACTTGCAATGCAGTTACGTCAATGTCTTTGAATACAACTAAACATGTGAAAATAACAAGGCAAGAGAAAAAGGATGGTCCTAATGTACTATGAAGTGTTATCAGAGCTTTATTGCCATTGTTAATAACACAAATCCACATTTTCAAGGTGTTAGAGAATATATGTGACCCAGAAATGAAAATGTATTTGAGTTTGTTTCTTCATCAGAATGGATTTGGAGAAATTTAGTATTACATCACTTGATTACACACCATTTGATCCTCTGCAGTGAATGGGTGCCGTCAGATTGAGAGTCCAAACAGCTGATAAAAACATCACAATAATCCACAAGTAATCCATATGACTGCAGTACACCAATTAATGTCTTGTGAAACAAAAAGCTGCATGTTTGTAAGAAACAAATCCATCATTAAGATGTTTTAACTTTAAATGGTCTCTTCTAGTAAAAATACAAGCCCAAAATAATGCTTCCTCCCTCCAGTAAAAAGTCCATACAGATTTCACTTGTAAACATTTTTTGATCTATGCATATTTCTCTCCTGATTCAGATGAAGCAAATTTTCACCGCAGAAAGCAATATTATGGATAATTAATTAATTAATTAATTGTTAATTAAAGGGATACTCCACCCCAATATGAAAATTTTGTCATTAATCACTTACCCCCATGTCGTTCCAAACCTGTAAAAGCTCCGTTCGACTTCGGAACACAATTTAAGATATTTTGGATGAAAACCAGGAGGCCTGTGACTGTCCCATAGACTGCCAAGTAAATAACAGTGTCAAGGTCCATAAAAGGTATGAAAGTTGTCTTCAGAGTCGTCTTTCTTTATTCAAAGAAATTGAATAAAGTTGTTATTTTTGTTTTCTTCGCTTACAAAAAGTGTTCCCGTCGCTTTATATAACTCAGATTGCACGTCTGATGGCAGATGGAGTATTCTGACGACGACTTTCATACCTTTTATGGAACTTGACACTGTTATTTATTTGGCAGTCTATGGGACAGTCACAGGCCTCCTGGTTTCCATCCAAAATATCGTAAATGGTGTTCCGAAGACGAATTAAGCTTTTACGGGTTTGGAATGACATGGGGGTAAATGATTAATGACAAAATTTTCATTTTGGGGTGGAGTATCCCTTTGATGGACTGGAGTGGTGTGTATTATTGTGATGTTTTTATCAGCAGTTTGGGCTCTCAATTTGACGGCACCCATTCACGGCAGAGGATCCATTGGTGTGCAAGTGATGTAATGTGAAATTTCTCCAAATCTGTTCTGAAGAAACACTCATCTGCATTTTAGGATGGTCTGAGGGTGAGCAAATTTAAAATAAAATTTTCATTTTTGGATGAACTATTCCTTTAATTCAAGAATTTGGCTTTGCTCAATCACTGTACTAACAAGCCACGACGTGCGAAACACACCTTTCCCTTAGAGGTGCATTGTTTCGATGCTTTCCCACAAATATGTAACGCATGCTTCAACTAAAATGCCTTATATGAGAACAAGTACTTTAATCACTATCCAGCTTCTTAAAAAAAAAACATAAATCCCTTTGAGATGCTGCAGTGAACGGAGCATATGCAGTTCTACAGCCTTCCTGCTGCGTTGCATAAAGTTTAAATGTGGCTTATTGTAAACATATCCATGCACAGGAACAAAACAAGTGAATTTAAGTCTCTTTGCTTATTGAGTATACAGTGTCTGAAAGTTGTTAGTGGTTTCTAACCCAAACGTTACGCTCTATCTGCTGTGATTGCAAATAAGAGCAAAAACAACTTCGAAAATCTTGATTTTCACTGCTGAAACGAGTTTGGGGAGACGTCAACATCTACCTCCAACCCTCTCCAAACAGCTTGTGGGACACGAGTCCTATAGACAAAACAGTTTTGTGCGCTTTGAAGTATAGTTCTGTGAGTTCCTCACTGGCCACGAGGCATATGAAATCTTCCAGCTGGCGTCTCATCAGTTATTTTTGACCTTTTTTTTGTTTTTCTGGAGCTTCTGGTGGACCACTTTTAAAGTAGTGAGGAAATTTCCCAAGAACAGGACGAGAAATGTCAAGGCCAACATGAACACCTGAAAATGAAATATTTAAGTGCAAATTCGATCTGCAATACTGGCAAAATTTAACTCAGTACAGGATGAGTAATGTGCAGAAGATTAATACTTGGGGATTTAAGCAATAATAGTGATGCTTGGCAACTTCAGCCACTCTCTTTACCTGCCATTCCTTGCAGTCATCACGGGAGGACAGCTTAAAAAGAGTCACAGCATTGTACAGCTGCCAAAACTGACCAGAGGAGAGAATACCAACACATTTATATTAGCTGAATCCATATATGCTACTGTTCAAATGTTTAGGGTCATTACATTTTTAAAATGTTTTCTGTTTACCAAGGCTGCATTTATTTGAACAAATATAAAGTAATATTCTGAAATATTAATGCAATTTAAAATAACTGTTGTCTGTTTCAATATATTTCAAAATGTAATTTCTTCCTGTGATGCAAAGCTGAATTTTCAGCATCATTACTCCAGTCTTTAATGTCACATGATCCTTCAAAAAATAAAATAATTGTAATATGCTGATTTGCTGCTCAAGAAACCTTTCTGATTATTATCATCAATGTTGATAGAAATCTTTAGAAGCACTGTAAATGGCTTTACTGTCACTTTTGATCTATTTAATGTATTTGCTAAATAAGAGTCCTAATTTTAGTTTACTGACCCCAGAATTATAAACGATAACATTCTGTTTAAAACCCTCACATTTACATGTTATGATCTTCATAGATGTCCCACTGTAAAATGCATGAAACTTTTCAGACAACATATTTTTAAGGTGACTATAAATTTTAATAAAAAAAAAAAAAAATTGCATGAAAAATCAAAGGCAACACTTAAATGCTGATACTCACATGGCCAAAGAATAGAAACGGAAGGAGGAATGTAAGTCCCCTCCACATCCATGATTGAAAGCCCTCTGTAAGAGTAACACGAGAGGTCAGTCTGGGCTCTGACTTCAGGCCAAACATATGACATCATCCAGGTCAACATTTCTCCCATGATTCAAATCGGTCACAATGCTTACCCACTGTCAGGTCCAGCTGGTTTCTTTCCCCCAGAGCACGTAACCGATACAAGCAGCCGCTCTGATAATAATACTGAAGAAACTGCACACAGCCTGCCAGAGAAACATTAAACAATATAACAACAAACAAAAGACACACAAAACACACTGAGCAGCTAATAGATTATACTCACTCTGATAGATGGAGAAAGCCAGGAACTGACTTCTGAACATCTGATACATTGGACCTTCTGGCTTAACAGACAGAAACAGAGAGTGGTGATGAAACAAGCTGGTGATGGGGAAAAATAATTCAATTATATGATTTGTGGCCTAAAGTACTTACCATGTCAACATAACACCTGATAAAAAGGTTGAGACGTAGTGATGTGACACCCACCAGCCTTTAATTCTAGAAAGAAATAATAAATAAAAGGTAAATCATAACCATTCGTCATAATGCAATAAATAAATGAACAGATAAAATATTACAAAAAATAAACAAAAACAACCAAAGAAAATATCACAGCCAAACATACAATAACAAATACAACAACTAAATCAATAAACAAAAAAAACAAATAAATGCAAATAAGTAAGTGTAAACAAAAAAAGACAAAAAAACCAAATAAAAAAAAACAAGTGTAAACAAACAAGAGAATACAATCAAATAAATAAACAGTCAAAGAACTAAAAATAAAATGTTACAACCAAATAAATACACAAACAAACAAAATTCCACAACCAAATAAATAAAAACAAAACAAAACAAACAAAAAAATGAATTCAACATCCAAATAAACAAAAACTAACAACCAAAAAATAAATAAATAAACAAAAACAAACAAGCAAAATACAAACTACACAAATGAATAAACAAAAAAAAAATGTATACATAAAGTACTGTGGCCAAATAAATAAACAAAATTAAATCAAATAAAACTACAACAAACTAAACAAAATAGTACAACTAAAGTTAATTTTACTTTTAAGTTATTCATTTTGTCTCAAAACAGATTGTTTATTGATTGAATAGAGAACGGACAGGAAAATACTGGGAAGAGAGATTTGAACCTGAACCTCCCACTAGAACCACATCTGGTCACAGCAATGATCAAATGTATTTTAAGGTGAACGTGAACTCACCGTGATCCATTGCTCATGAGGATACTCTCTCTTATTGTCAATGTGCAATAATACCACACCAATAAAAAGTTGAAGATTTCATCTGTAACCCTGTGAACGTGACATCTGCATGTTAGACTCCAACAGCACAAG